>NC_134364.1:13017319-13174819 GCF_048569485.1 Anomaloglossus baeobatrachus | reverse complement strand
TGGCTGTCACTATGTAGCTGCCTGTCACTCTGTGTGGCTGTCACTCTGTAGCTGCCTGTCACTCTGTGTGGCTGTCACTCTGTGTGGCTGTCACTCTGTGTGGCTGTCACTCTGTGTGGCTGTCACTCTGTAGCTGGCTGTCACTCTGTGTGGCTGTCACTCTGTAGCTGCCTGTCACTCTGTGGCTGTCACTCTGTAGCTGCCTGTCACTCTGTGGCTGTCACTATGTAGCTGCCTGTCACTATGTAGCTGCCTGTCACTCTGTAGCTGGCTGTCACTCTGTAGCTGCCTGTCACTCTGTGTGGCTGTCACTCTGTGTGGCTGTCACTCTGTAGCTGGCTGTCACTCTGTGTGGCTGTCACTCTGTAGCTGGCTGTCACTCTGTGTGGCTGTCACTCTGTAGCTGCCTGTCACTCTGTGGCTGTCACTCTGTAGCTGCCTGTCACTCTGTGGCTGTCACTATGTAGCTGCCTGTCATTCTGTGTGGCTGTCACTATGTAGCTGCCTGTCACTATGTAGCTGCCTGTCACTCTGTGTGGCTGTCACTCTGTTGCTGTCACTCTGTGTGGCTGTCACTCTGTAGCTGCCTGTCACTCTGTTGCTGTCACTCTGTAGCTGCCTGTCACTCTGTGGCTGTCACTCTACAGTCCTGGTGTAAAGTTTTGCACTGACACACATTTTGGTTTTCACACTTCGCGGTTTCAGAGTTTTTCGCTTTTTCTTTGGTTACTGAAGTGCAATTATAAACACTTCTTAATTCTGCAATCCTGCGGTCAGACAATCAAAGCCCCAGAACTTGTGATATCTCTGAGTTCTGATGACAGACGATCGGGTCACCAGTCCGGATCTGCCCAGGAGCCGATCTCCGGCCGCGGGGCGAGGGGCAGAAGTCTGGAGAATCCGGGGCAGCGCTGGAATATTCAGTCTGTGCAGGAGCTTCATGGATTTGTCAATAAAATGTAACAACTTACGGAATGTTTCTAATTGTATCTCAGTAACCATAGAAACAACCAAGTAAAATAGCAAAAAACTGAGGAGGCAAAATGTGAAAACCAAAACATTGTCAGTCTCAAAACTTTTGTCGCCCGTCACTCTGACTGCCTGTCACTAATGGCTGCCTGTCACTAATGGCTGCCTGTCACTTTCTCGCCGCCGGTCACTTTCTCGCTGCCTGTCACTAATGGCTGCCTGTCACTTTCTCGCTGCCTGTCACTTTCTCGCCGCCGGTCACTTTCTCGCTGCCTGTCACTAATGGCTGCCTGTCACTCTCTCGCTGCCTGTCACTTTCTCGCTGCCTGTCACTCTCTCGCTGCCTGTCACTTTCTCGCTGCCTGTCACTTTCTCGCTGCCCGTCACTTTCTCGCTGCCCGTCACTTTCTCGCTGCCGGTCACTTTCTCGCTGGCGGTCACTTTCTCGCTGGCGGTCACTTTCTCGCTGCCGGTCACTTTCTCGCTGCCAGTCACTTTCTCGCTGCCGGTCACTTTCTCGCTGCCGGTCACTTTCTCGCCGCCGGTCACTTTCTCGCCGCCGGTCACTTTCTCGCCGCCGGTCACTTTCTCGCCGCCGGTCACTTTCTCGCCGCCGGTCACTTTCTCGCCGCCGGTCACTTTCTCGCTGCCGGTCACTTTCTCGCCGCCGGTCACTTTCTCGCCGCCGGTCACTTTCTCGCCGCCGGTCACTTTCTCGCCGCCGGTCACTTTCTCGCCGCCGGTCACTTTCTCGCCGCCGGTCACTTTCTCGCCGCCGGTCACTTTCTCGCCGCCGGTCACTTTCTCGCCGCCGGTCGCTTTCTCGCCGCCGGTCGCTTTCTCGCCGCCGGTCGCTTTCTCGCCGCCGGTCACTTTCTCGCCGCCGGTCACTTTCTCGCCGCCCGTCACTTTCTCGCTGCCCGTTGCTGTCACTCTTTGGTTATTTATTGATAATATTGTAGTAAAAGTTGATTTTGTAACATAAAATACCCGACTATCGGCGCTGAAATCTCCGTGTATTTTTGCAGCGTATCCGACAACCATCGACCAGCGGACTCTGCGGGAGGAGACGGCGCTGTATCTGGCGGCTGTAAACGGGCACCTGGACTGTATACAGCACCTCCTGCAATCCGGAGCCGAGCCGGACATAGTGAACAAGTCCAGAGAAACCCCCCTATATAAAGGTAAGAGCCGGAGGGCACCGCGGAGAGACAGTATCACACAGGAGAGGATGAGATACAGCTCAGCAGACAGTATCACACAGGAGAGGATTGGATACACAGCTCAGCAGACAGTATCACACAAGAGAGGATTAGATACACAGCTCAGCAGACAGTATCACACAGGAGAGGATTAGATACACAGCTCAGCAGACAGTATCACCCAGGATAGGATTAGATACACAGCTCAGCAGACAGTATCACACAGGAGAGGATTAGATACACAGCTCAGCAGACAGTATCACACAGGATAGGATTAGATACACAGCTCAGCAGACAGTATCACACGGGATAGGATTAGATACATGGCTCAGCAGACAGCATCACACAGGGTAGGATTAGATACACAGCTCAGCAGACAGTATCACACAGGATAGGATTAGATACACGGCTCAGCAGACAGTATCACACATGAGAGGATTAGATACATGGCTCAGCAGACAGTGCCACCCAGGATAGGATTAGATACACGGCTCAGCAGACAGTATCACACAGGAGAGGATTAGATACACAGCTCAGCAGACAGTGCCACCCAGGATAGGATTAGATACACAGCTCAGCAGACAGTATCACACATGAGAGGATTGGATACACAGATCAGCAGACAGTATCACACAGGAGAGGATTAGATACACAGCTCAGCAGACAGTATCACACGAGATAGGATTAGATACACAGCTCAGCAGACAGTATCACACAGGAGAGGATTAGATACACAGCTCAGCAGACAGTATCACACAGGAGAGGATTAGATACACCGCTCAGCAGACAGTATCACACAGGAGAGGATTAGATACACAGCTTAGCAGACAGTATCACACAGGAGAGGATTAGATACACAGCTCAGCAGACAGTATCACACAGGAGAGGATTAGATACACAGCTTAGACAGTATCACACAGGAGAGGATTAGATACACAGTATCACACAGGAGAGGATTAGATACACAGCTCAGCAGACAGTATCACACAGGAGAGGATTAGATACACCGCTCAGCAGACAGTATAACACAGGAGAGGATTAGATACACAGCTCAGCAGACAGTATCACACAGGAGAGGATTAGATACACCGCTCAGCAGACAGTATAACACAGGAGAGGATTAGATACACAGCTCAGCAGACAGTATCACACAGGAGAGGATTAGATACACAGCTTAGCAGACAGTATCACACAGGAGAGGATTAGATACACAGCTCAGCAGACAGTATCACACAGGAGAGGATTAGATACACAGCTTAGCAGACAGTATCACACAGGAGAGGATTAGATACACAGCTCAGCAGACAGTATCACACAGGAGAGGATTAGATACACAGCTTAGACAGTATCACACAGGAGAGGATTAGATACACAGCTCAGCAGTATCACACAGGAGAGGATTAGATACACAGCTCAGCAGTATCACACAGGAGAGGATTAGATACACAGCTCAGCAGTATCACACGGGAGAGGATTAGATACACAGCTTAGCAGACAGTATCACACAGGAGAGGATTAGATACACAGCTCAGCAGACAGTATCACACAGGAGAGGATTAGATACACAGCTTAGCAGACAGTATCACACAGGAGAGGATTAGATACACAGCTCAGCAGAAAGTATCACACAGGAGAGGATTAGATACACAGCTCAGCAGACAGTATCACACAGGAGAGGATTAGATACACCGCTCAGCAGACAGTATCACACAGGAGAGGATTAGATACACAGCTCAGCAGACAGTATCACACAGGAGAGGATTAGATACACAGCTCAGCAGACAGTATCACACAGGAGAGGATTAGATACACAGCTCAGCAGACAGTATCACACGGGACAGGATTAGATACACGGCTCAGCAGACAGTATCACACGGGATAGGATTAGATACATGGCTCAGCAGACAGTATCACACAGGAGAGGATTAGATACACAGCTCAGCAGGCAGTATCACACAGGAGAGGATTAGATACACAGCTCAGCAGACAGTATCACACAGGAGAGGATTAGATACACAGCTCAGCAGACAGTATCACACGGGATAGGATTAGATTCACGGCTCAGCAGACAGTATCACACGGGATAGGATTAGCTACATGGCTCAGCAGACAGTATCACACAGGAGAGGATTAGATACACAGCTCAGCAGGCAGTATCACACAGGATAGGATTAGATACACGACACTTGATCCGTTAGATCTCAGCTAATCCTCATTGCACTTTGCAGCGTGTGAGCGTAAGAACAGCGCGGCGGTGCAGTTGCTGGTTGACTACCGAGCTGACGTCAATCACCGGTGCAGTCAGGGGTGGACGGCGCTGCACGAGGCTGTGGCGAGAAACGCTCTGGACATCATTGATATCTTGGTAAAGGGAGGAGCTAAGATTGAGGCCAAGAACTGTTACGGCACCACCCCCTTGTTTGTGGCGGCGCAGAGCGGACAGCTGGAGGCGCTGCGCTACATCGTCAAATGCGGTAGGTGACAGCCGTCAGCCGCTGCGCTGGCGCCGGATCTTGTGGGCGGCCATGAGGACCAGATTTAGAAACAAAGCGACGAGGTCAAGCTCTTTATTTTCTTATTACTTTATTTGACCAGGGGCTGATATAAACACGCAGGCCAATGACCTCGCCACCGCGCTCTTCGAAGCCTCCAAAAACGGCCACGACGACATTGTGGAGTTCCTCCTGTCACAAGGCGCCGACGCCAACAAACAGAATAAAGATGGGTTTCTGCCCATTCACATCGCAGCGAAGAAACGTGACAACGATGAGTAAGTCACCCCTCCCCCACCCCCACCCATGAACTCTGCCCCCCAAAATCATGCTGCGTGCCTCCAGCACCAGGAAAGCGAGATTAGCTGAGTAATGCGTCTGGCAACGGTATCACTGGCGGCGCTGCGTCCGCGGGGGCTGATGTCACCGCCGAGGAATCTGGGACCTCGTGGTCTAAACAAGGAAGAGCATCTGTATAGGGGAAAACATGGAGCGCGGCCGCCGAGACGCAGGGGCGCTCCGTCATCAGACGCTCGTCCTGTGCAACGACCGTACACATCACCCATGAGAATGATACATTGCTGAATTATCTCAGGGCTATGCTTCATACCTGACTTATTATCTCAGGGCTATGCTACTTACCTGACTTATTATCTCAGGGCTATGTTATATACCTGACATTATCTCAGGGCTATGCTAGATACCTGACTTATTATCTCAGGGCTATGCTACATACCTGACTTATTCTCTCAGGGCTATGCTAGATACCTGACTTATTATCTCAGGGCTATGCTAGATACCTGACTTATTATCTCAGGACTATGTTATATTACTGACTTATTATCTCAGGGCTATGTTATATTACTGACTTATTATCTCAGGACTATGTTATATTACTGACTTATTATCTCAGGGCTATGTTATATTACTGACTTATTATCTCAGGACTATGTTATATTACTGACTTATTATCTCAGGGCTATGCTACATACCTGACTTATTATCTCAGGACAATGTTATATTACTGACCTATTATCTCAGGGCTATGTTATATTACTGACTTATTATCTCAGGGCTATGCTATATTCCTGACTTATTATCTCAGGGCTATGTTATATTACTGACTTTTTATCTCAGGGCTATGCTATATACCTGACTTATTATCTCAGGACTATGTTATATTACTGACTTATTATCTCAGGACTATGCTAGGTACCTGACTTATTATCTCAGGACTATGTTATATTACTGACTTATTATCTCAGGGCTATGCTAGGTACCTGACTTATTATATCAGGACTATGCTATATTCCTGACTTATTATCTCAGGGCTATGCTATATACCTGATTTATTATCTCAGGGCTATGCTAGATACCTGACTTATTATCTCAGGGCTATGTTATATTACTGACTTCTTATCTCAAGGCTATGTTATATTCCTGACTTATTATCTCAGGGCTATGCTACATACCTGACTTATTATCTCAGGGCTATGCTAGATACCTGACTTATTATCTCAGGGCTATGTTATATTTCTGACTTATTATCTCAAGGCTATGCTATATTCCTGACTTATTATCTCAGGGCTATGTTATATTACTGACTTATTATCTCAGGACTATGCTATATTCCTGACTTATTATCTCAGGACTATGTTATATTACTGACTTATTATCTCAGGTCTATGCTATATTCCTGACTTATTATCTCAGGGCTATGCTACTTACCTGACTTATTATCTCAGGTCTATGTTATATTACTGGCTTATTATCTCACGGCTATACTACATGACTGACATTATCTCAGGGCTATGCTATATTTCTAACTTATTTTATATTCTTGACTTAGCGCTGAGTAAATACGTCAAGATATAATATAGGGTAGAGATAGTAAGTCAGGAATGTGGCATAGCCCTGAGATAATATGTTATTTTTCTAACTTACTATTTCAGGGCTATGATACTTTCCTGACTTATTATCTGAGCTATGTAATATTCTTGATTTATTATCTCAGGGATATGTTATGTTCTTTACTTATTATCTCAGAGCTATGCTATATTTCTGACTTCTAATCTGAGGGCTATGCAATATTCCTGGCTTATATCAGGCCTATGGTACATTCTTGGCATATTTTCTGAGGGCTATACTACATTACTGACTTATATCGGGGCTATGTTATATTCCTGACTTATTATCTCAGGACTATGATACATTTCTGAATTATTATCTTAGAGCTATGCTACATTCCTGACTTATTATCTCAGGACTATGCCATATGCCTGACTTTTTATCTCAGGGCTATTTTGCATTCCTGACTTTTTATCTCAGGGCTATGCTACATTACTGACTTATTATATCAGGGCTGTGCCACTCCTTACTTATTTTATAAGGGCTATGCCATATTTCTCACTTATTATATCAGGGCTGTGCCATACTCCTGACTTATTATATCAGGGCTATGCTACATACCTGACTTATTCTCTCAGGGCTATGCTATATTTATGACTTATTATCTCCAGGCTATGTTATAGTCTATTCCTGACTTATCTCAGGACTATGCTATTCTTGACTTATTATATCAGTGCTATGCTATGTTCCTGACTTATTATCTCAGGGCTATACCGTATTCCTGACTTATTATCTCAGTGTTATGCTAGATTCCTGACTTATTATCTCAGGGCTATGCTATATTCTTGACATATCTCAGGGCTATGCTATATTTCTGACTTATTATATCAGGGCTGTGCTATATTTCTGACTTATTATATCAGGGCTATGCTACATTCCTGAGTTATTGTCTCAGGGCTATGCTATATTCCTAACTTATTATATCAGGGCTATGCTACATTCCTGACTTATCTCAGGACTATGCTACATTCTTGACTTATTATCTCAGGGTTATGCTATATTCCTGACTTATCTCACTGCTATGCTATATTCCTGACTTCTTATCTCAGGGCTATGCTATATTCCTGACTTATTATCTCAGGGCAATCCGATTTTATTTTCTTGATATTTTAGCATCGTCTCCATGCTGATCCCAGTGACGAGCCGCGTGAGGGTGAAGAGGAGTGGGATCAGCCCCCTGCACATAGCAGCAGAGCGCAATAACGATGATATCTTGGAGGAGCTGGTCGATGCCGGCTACGATGTGAACTTCACCCTCTCCTTTGACCGCGCCCGGCTGTACGAGGATCGGCGCAGCACCGCCATCTACTTCTCTGTCATGAACAATAATATTTATGCTACTAAACTGCTGCTACAAGCCGGGGCCAACCCAAATATCGATATCATCAATCCGCTGCTGATCTCCATACGACACGGCTGCCTGACCACCATGAAGATGCTGCTGGAGCACGGGGCTAATGTAAACGCCTACATCTCCACCCACCCCACGTCCTTCCCGGCCACCATCATGTTCTCCATGAAGTATCTCAGCCTGCTGAAGTATATCATGGACCTCGGCTGCGATGCAGAATCCTGCTTTACCTGTATATATGGAAATGGACCTCATCCTCCAGTACAAGAGCGACGACGGCAGGAAGATACCCCCCAAAATCCCAAACAGCCCAAAATTGTCCAGGTACAGCTGCAAAGAAAATCTAGTAAGAATCTGTAAATGGCTACTTTCAATCACTGTACAAGAATATAACTACTATAATACTGCCCCCTATGTACAAGAATATAACTACTATAATACTGCTCCTATGTACAAGAATATAACTACTATAATACTGCCCCCTATGTACAAGAATATAACTACTATAATACTGCCCCTATGTACAAGAATATAACTACTATAATACTGCCCCTATATACAAGAATATAACTACTATAATACTGCCCCTATGTACAAGAATATAACTACTATAATACTGCCCCCTATGTACAAGAATATAACTACTATAATACTGCCCCTATGTACAAGAATATAACTACTATAATACTGCCCCCTATGTACAAGAATATAACTACTATAATACTGCCCCTATGTACAAGAATATAACTACTATAATACTGCCCCTATGTACAAGAATATAACTACTATAATACTGCCCCTATGTACAAGAATATAACTACTATAATACTGCCCCTATGTACAAGAATATAACTACTATAATACTGCCCCATATGTACAAGAATATATCTACTATAATACTGCCCCTATGTACAAGAATATAACTACTATAATACTGCCCCTATGTACAAGAATATAACTACTATAATACTGCCCCTATGTACAAGAATATAACTACTATAATACTGCCCCTATGTACAAGAATATAACTACTATAATACTGCCCCTATGTGCAAGAATATAACTACTATAATACTGCCCCTATGTACAAGAATATAACTACTATAATACTGCCCCTATGTACAAGAATATAACTACTATAATACTGCCCCTATGTACAAGAATATAACTACTATAATACTGCCCCTATGTACAAGAATATAACTACTATAATATTGCCCCTATGTACAAGAATATAACTACTATAATACTGCCCCTATGTACAAGAATATAACTACTATAATACTGCCCCCTATGTACAAGAATATAACTACTATAATACTGCCCCTATGTACAAGAATATATCTACTATAATACTGCCCCTATGTACAAGAATATAACTACTATAATACTGCCCCTATGTACAAGAATATAACTACTATAATACTGCCCCCTATGTACAAGAATATAACTACTATAATACTGCCCCTATGTACAAGAATATAACTACTATAATACTGCCCCCTATGTACAAGAATATAACTACTATAATACTGCCCCTATGTACAAGAATATAACTACTATAATACCGCCCCCTATGTACAAGAATATAACTACTATAATACTGGCCCTATGTACAAGAATATAACTACTATAATACTGCCCCTATGTACAAGAATATAACTACTATAATACTGCCTCTATGTACAAGAATATAACTACTATAATACTGCCCCTATGTACAAGAATATAACTACTATAATACTGCCCCATATGTACAAGAATATATCTACTATAATACTGCCCCTATGTACAAGAATATAACTACTATAATACTGCCCCTATGTACAAGAATATAACTACCAAAACCACAAAGACAAGAAGGCGATCATAAAGGTCCAAATATATTTTTTATTGATAAAAAGTACAACCAAGTGGAGGGGGTCAAAAACCAGTGTACATCACTGCAGCTAACATTTGCAACCAATATGCTAGACAATATAAGATGTCAAAAAAATGTCTATATATGCACAGTCAGGCATAGCACTATGTACTCAGTATAAAGAGTTTTCGATTGCTGGCATACTCATAGAGCAGACATATACATCCCTTAATATAAGGTATATCTCAAGTTGATACTAAAGAAAAACCATTAAGGCATATAATATAGACAGCTCGATTGCCTTCAGTGCATGCAGGAGGATTAGAGTGTTATATATAGTGTAACAATATAAGTGCTACACATAACGCTTAAGACTCTAGTCATAGAACACATTGTGAATCATGAACTTAGTCACAGCGAGCGTATATTAGTCCACCAAAAGTGCACTGAGAATGAAGCATAAGCATAAGGGGTATAAAGAGTGTCTGCAGACCGGAGAACCGGATATATAAAGGCAATTCGCTGCAAAGCAAGACAAGACCTACATATTACCTGAGGATATAGATAGCTGCAGTGGATTGCGCCCAATGCGCATTTCGGTATTAACCTTCGTCAATATATATATATAACTACTATAATACTGCCCCTATATACAAGAATATAACTACTATAATACTGCCCCTATATACAAGAATATAACTACTATAATACTGCCCCTATATACAAGAATATAACAACTATAATACTGCTCCCTATGTACAAGAATATAACTACTATAATACTGCCCCTATGTACAAGAATATAACTACTATAATACTGCCCCTATGTACAAGAGTATAACTACTATAATACTGCCCCTATGTACAAGAATATAACTACTATAATACTGCCCCTATGTACAAGAGTATAACTACTATAATACTGCCCCTATGTACAAGAATATAACTGCTATAATACTGTCCCTATGTACAAGAATATAACTACTATAATACTGCCCCTATGTACAAGAATATAACTGCTATAATACTGCCCCTATGTACAAGAATATAACTACTATAATACTGCCCCTATATACAAGAATATAACTACTATAATACTGCCCCTATATACAAGAATATAACTACTATAATACTGCCCCTATGTACAAGAATATAACTACTATAATACTGCCCCTATGTACAAGAATATAACTACTATAATACTGCCCCTATGTACAAGAATATAACTACTATAATACTGCCCCTATGTACAAGAATATAACTACTATAATACTGCCCCCTATGTACAAGAATATAACTACTATAATACTGCCCCTATGTACAAGAATATAACTACTATAATACCGCCCCCTATGTACAAGAATATAACTACTATAATACTGGCCCTATGTACAAGAATATAACTACTATAATACTGGCCCTATGTACAAGAATATAACTACTATAATACTGCCCCTATGTACAAGAATATAACTACTATAATACTGCCTCTATGTACAAGAATATAACTACTATAATACTGCCCCTATGTACAAGAATATAACTACTATAATACTGCCCCATATGTACAAGAATATATCTACTATAATACTGCCCCTATGTACAAGAATATAACTACTATAATACTGCCCCTATGTACAAGAATATAACTACTATAATACTGCCCCTATGTACAAGAATATAACTACTATAATACTGCCCCTATGTACAAGAATATAACTACTATAATACTGCCCCTATGTGCAAGAATATAACTACTATAATACTGCCCCTATGTACAAGAATATAACTACTATAATACTGCCCCTATGTACAAGAATATAACTACTATAATACTGCCCCTATGTACAAGAATATAACTACTATAATACTGCCCCTATGTACAAGAATATAACTACTATAATATTGCCCCTATGTACAAGAATATAACTACTATAATACTGCCCCTATGTACAAGAATATAACTACTATAATACTGCCCCCTATGTACAAGAATATAACTACTATAATACTGCCCCTATGTACAAGAATATATCTACTATAATACTGCCCCTATGTACAAGAATATAACTACTATAATACTGCCCCTATGTACAAGAATATAACTACTATAATACTGCCCCCTATGTACAAGAATATAACTACTATAATACTGCCCCTATGTACAAGAATATAACTACTATAATACTGCCCCCTATGTACAAGAATATAACTACTATAATACTGCCCCTATGTACAAGAATATAACTACTATAATACCGCCCCCTATGTACAAGAATATAACTACTATAATACTGGCCCTATGTACAAGAATATAACTACTATAATACTGCCCCTATGTACAAGAATATAACTACTATAATACTGCCTCTATGTACAAGAATATAACTACTATAATACTGCCCCTATGTACAAGAATATAACTACTATAATACTGCCCCATATGTACAAGAATATATCTACTATAATACTGCCCCTATGTACAAGAATATAACTACTATAATACTGCCCCTATGTACAAGAATATAACTACTATAATACTGCCCCCTATGTACAAGAATATAACTACCAAAACCACAAAGACAAGAAGGCGATCATAAAGGTCCAAATATATTTTTTATTGATAAAAAGTACAACCAAGTGGAGGGGGGTCAAAAACCAGTGTACATCACTGCAGCTAACATTTGCAACCAATATGCTAGACAATATAAGATGTCAAAAAAATGTCTATGTATGCACAGTCAGGCATAGCACTATGTACTCAGTATAAAGAGTTTTCGATTGCTGGCATACTCATAGAGCAGACATATACATCCCTTAATATAAGGTATATCTCAAGTTGATACTAAAGAAAAACCATTAAGGCATATAATATAGACAGCTCGATTGCCTTCAGTGCATGCAGGAGGATTAGAGCGTTATATATAGTGTAACAATATAAGTGCTACACATAACGCTTAAGACTCTAGTCATAGAACACATTGTGAATCATGAACTTAGTCACAGCGAGCGTATATTAGTCCACCAAAAGTGCACTGAGAATGAAGCATAAGCATAAGGGGTATAAAGAGTGTCTGCAGACCGGAGAACCGGATATATAAAGGCAATTCGCTGCAAAGCAAGACAAGACCTACATATTACCTGAGGATATAGATAGCTGCAGTGGATTGCGCCCAATGCGCATTTCGGTATTAACCTTCGTCAATATATATATATAACTACTATAATACTGCCCCTATATACAAGAATATAACTACTATAATACTGCCCCTATGCACAATAATATAACTACTATAATACTGCCCCTATGTACAAGAATATAACTACTATAATACTGCCCCTATGTACAGGAATATAACTACTATAATACTGCCCCTATGTACAAGAATATAACTACTATAATACTGCCCCTATGTACAAGAATATAACTACTATAATACTGCCCCTATGTATAAGAATATAACTACTATAATACTGCCCCTATATACAAGAATATAACGGCTATAATACTGCCCCTATGTGCAAGAATATAACTACTATAATACTGCCCCTATGTACAAGAATATAACTACTATAATACTGCCCCTATGTACAAGAATATAACTACTATAATACTGCCCCTATGTGCAAGAATATAACTACTATAATACTGCCCCTATGTACAAGAATATAACTACTATAATACTGCCCCTATATACAAGAATATATCTACTATAATACTGCCCCTATGTACAAGAATATAACTACTATAATACTGCCCCTATGTACAAGAATATAACTACTATAATACTACCCCTATGTACAAGAATATAACTACTATAATACTGCCCCTATGTACAAGAATATAACTACTATAATACTGCCCCTATGTACAAGAATATAACTACTATAATACTGCCCCCTATGTACAAGAATGTAACTACTATAATACTGCCCCCTATGTACAAGAATATAACTACTATAATACTGCCCCCTATGTACAAGAATATAACTACTATAATACTGCCCCTATGTGCAAGAATATAACTACTATAATACTGCCCCTATGTACAAGAATATAACTACTATAATACTGCTCCCTATGTACAAGAATATAACTACTATAATACTGCCCCTATGTACAAGAATATAACTACTATAATACTGCCCCTATGTGCAAGAATATAACTACTATAATACTGCCCCTATGTACAAGAATATAACTACTATAATACTGCCCCTATATACAAGAATATATCTACTATAATACTGCCCCTATGTACAAGAATATAACTACTATAATACTGCCCCTATGTACAAGAATATAACTACTATAATACTGCCCCTATGTACAAGAATATAACTACTATAATACTACCCCTATGTACAAGAATATAACTACTATAATACTGCCCCTATGTACAAGAATATAACTACTATAATACTGCCCCCTATGTACAGGAATATAACTACTATAATACTGCCCCTATATACAAGAATATAACTACTATAATACTGCCCCTATGTAGAAGAATATAACTACTATAATACTGCCCCTATGTACAAGAATATAACTACTATAATACTGCCCCTATGTACAAGAATATAACTACTATAATACTGCCCCTATGTAGAAGAATATAACTGCTATAATACTGCCCCTATGTAGAAGAATATAACTGCTATAATACTGCCCGTACTTTTCATACTTTATATGTTTTGTTAATCTTTTATCCCCCCAGTTCTGTGAAATGGTTTCCACCCCGGAGTTGAGCCGCTGGGCCGGTCCCATTATCGACGTCCTCCTGGATTATGTGGGGAACGTGCGTCTCTGTTCCCGTTTGCAGGAGCATCTGGACAGCTATTGTGATTGGGAGTGTATTAAGAGGAAAGCAGGTACCCCCCCCATCCATCGTACATCAGTCCAGTGGGAGTAGTAGTCCTCTATTACGTGTATGTGTTCCTGTAGATGCTTGAATCCTTCGAACATTGGCCCTGGTGGGCTGGGTGTTGGCCCTGGTGGGCTGGTGGGGCTGGGTGTTGGCCCTGGTGGGCTGGTGGGGCTGGGTGTTGGCCCTGGTGAGCTGGGTGTTGGCCCTGGTGAGCTGGGTGTTGACCCTGGTGAGCTGGGTGTTGGCCCTGGTGGGCTGGGTGTTGGCCCTGGTGGGCTGGGTGTTGGCCCTGGTGAGCTGGGTGTTGGCCCTGGTGAGCTGGGTGTTGGCCCTGGTGGGCTGGGTGTTGGCCCTGGTGGGCTGGGTGTTGGCCCTGGTGGGCTGGGTGTTGACCCTGGTGGGCTGGGTGTTGGCCCTGGTGGGCTGGGTGTTGGCCCTGGTTGGCTGGGTGTTGGCCCTGGTTGGCTGGGTGTTGGCCCTGGTGGGCTATGTGTTGGCCCTGGTGACAGCCCTGGTGGGCTGGGTGTTGGCCCTGGTGGGCTGGGTGTTGGCCCTGGTGGGCTGGGTGTTGGCCCTGGTGGGCTGGGTGTTGGCCCTGGTGGGCTATGTGTTGGCCCTGGTGACAGCCCTGGTGGGCTGGGTGTTGGCCCTGGTGGGCTGGGTGTTGGCCCTGGTGGGCTGGGTGTTGGCCCTGGTGGGCTGGGTGTTGGCACTGATCGAAGCTTTATAATCTTTGGTGCAGGATTTAAGTACAATTTTTTTCCCAGAATATTTTTGACCCATTTCCTAATCCTGTGCCCCTTTTTGTAGACCCTCCAAGACCTCTCACCCACCTTTGCCGCATAAAGGTGCGAAGTATTGTGGGAAGAAATCGCCTGAAACTGTTGGACTCGTTGCCTCTTCCCCCAAGACTCATCCGATACCTGAGTCATGACACCTCCGATTGTTAGCGATGGGGATCTGCGCCGAAGCATTGAGGACGTGAGGAGCCAAATGGTGGAGTCTGCAGCATTCCTGCCCGACCCCGAGCACCTTCATAGGGCGCGGAGCTCCGATCACAGCGCTCCTCGGGGGACGGACCGAGGAGCCGCAAGCAAGTACAATAAAGACTGAGCACTCGACAGGCGAGATCACGTGAGTGTCTCCTAATGTGGACTGTGTCCCTGGTGGGCTGTGGACGCGCACTCACAACACTGCGGTATCAGGTCTGATCACTTTGTATTTAGTCACTTTGCATGGAATTTCACGTCATGATTTTTCTAGCTATTTTGGATTCTTAAAGGGACAGAAAACCAATATTCTGCACATTTGCTGTACAATACAATCTGTTGCTCACAGGTTTCAGCCGCTTCAGTCCAGGAGAAACATTAACTGTGTGTTTGTAATTGGGATGAGTGAAAGGAACTGGAAAAGCCGTCCTGTCCCACCGAGGATCATGACTTCGTGCACACAGGTGCGTGACAGCAGCAGCACGCCGGCCCTTTAAATTCAGATCTGTGATACATGCGGCGTCGGGTGCGGATTACAATAACATTTATTGTATTCTGAGCGCTGCATGCAGATTGTATCGCTGCATGTAAAGGTTCTGATTGACAGATGGCGGTCAGGAGGGAGAGGGTTAATGATTTAGATGAATTTATTGAGTTGTTACTGCCCTCTAGTGGTGGAGATAATATATGCAGAGGAACGCTCATCTCCCTAAATAACAGGCTGTTCCCACCAATCCTCTGATGGGGGAAGGGGGGGGCGCAACGTTTCCCAAATGATCAAAATAGAAACATCTTTAAAATAATAAATAAAAATAAAAGCGTCCTCATTATGAAGAAAATAATACAATTATCCCATGTAATGAGCGGTGGCCTGGAGCGCACGTGTCCGGGGGCGGCGGCTCCAGACTGCGCGTCACCCTCCGACCTCACAATCTAATTTAAAGTGCAAATGATTAGCGCCAGGACGCCGGCTGCATCCGCCAACAATGTCACACGGGAAGAAAGGAGGAAATCAAAGGGTCAACACAGTGCCGCGGTGCGAGGACGCTGACCGGATCCCCATTTATTGACACTTGTGTTCCCTTTAGCTACCACCAGAGGGTGGTATAACAATAGTGATATTCTCCCCACCAGAGGGCAGTATAACAATACTTATATTCTCTCCACCAGAGGGCGGTATAATAAGTTATATTCTCCCCACCAGAGGGCGGTATAACAATAGTTATATTTTCTCCACCATAGGGCAGTATAATAGTTATATTCTCTCCACCAGAGGGCGGTATAACAATAGATATATTCTCCCCACCAGAGGGCGGTATAACAATAGTTATATTCTCTCCACCATAGGGCGGTATAACAATAGTTATATTTTCTCCACCATAGGGCAGTATAATAGATATATTCTCCCCACCAGAGGGCGGTATAACAATAGTTATATTCTCCCCACCAGAGGGCGGTATAACAATAGTTATATTCTCCCCACCAGAGGGCGGTATAACAATAGTTATATTCTCTCCACCAGAGGGCGGTATAACAATAGTTATACTCTCCCCACCAGAGGGCGGTATAACAATAGTTATATTCTCCCCACCAGAGGGCAGTATAACAATAGTTATATTCTCTCCACCAGAGGGCGGTATAACAATAGTTATATTCTCCCCACCAGAGGGCAGTATAACAATAGTTATATTCTCTCCACCAGAGGGCGGTATAACAATAGTTATACTCTCCCCACCAGAGGGCAGTATAACAATAGTTATATTCTCTCCACCAGAGGGCGGTATAACAATAGTTATATTCTTCCCACTAGAGGGCGGTATAACAATAGTGATATTCTCTCCACCAGAGGGCGGTATAACAATACTTATATTCTCTCCACCAGAGGGCGGTATAACAATAGTGATATTGTCTCCACCAGAGGGCGGTATAACAATAGTTATATTCTCCCCACCAGAGGGCGGTATAACAATGGTTATATTCTCCCCCATAGGGCAGTATAACAATGGTTATATTCTAACCACTATAGGACGGTATAACAATAGTTATATTCTAACCACTATAGGGCGGTATAACAATAGTTATATTCTAACCATCATAGGGTAGTATAACAATAGTTATATTCTCCACCATAGGGCAGTATAACAATAGTTATATTCTCTCCACCAGAGGGCAGTATAATAATGGTTATATTCTCCACTAGAGGGCGGTATAACAATAGATATATTCTCCCCACCAGAGGGCAGTAAAACAATAGTTATATTCTCCCCACCAGTTATTATACTGCCCTCTAGTGGAGAGGATATAGTAGTTATGAAGGACAGTGATATGGAATTGGTTTTCAGATATGAAAGGGCTATTTATTAATAATACCGTATTTGTTCTATTTCGTGCACATGACGTTTTGTGATCTCAGGTCTTTTACCTCTGTCCTTTACCAGGTCAATTCCACAATGTTGTGCTGCCATATCTATGGTGAGATCACTGCATGTTAATCTGCTGCCACCATGTGGCTGGTAGAGTTATTGCACCACATAGGTATGAAGGATACACGGTGGTTATCGCGGCCTGCGCCGTTGTTTGGGGACAGTTTTACTCTTTTTCTTTTGCCTTTTGAATGTATTTGATGTTTATAGTCACACATTTGTGCGGTGTTTTTGTTTTTTTCTGGTTTGCGATGAGCAAAATGTTCTAAAAATTGGCCGGGAATGAATGAGTTAAAATATTTCTAATATAAAATGTGCAATTCTCCAGTGTTATTTCTTTTGTTTTCTCTGTGAGATGATTTGTATCATTTTGTTTCCTTTTTTTTTTTTTACCAGTTTTGTTATTTTGTATTTTTACTGTTTGTTTATAAATCTGATTTGAAATAAATGTTTCTGATGTTCGAGATGGGTCACGTGACCGGGGGGGATCCATGGGAAACCGCCGAAAAATGTGTCAAGGGTAAACGGCCGAGCATCAAAGTCAGGGAAAGTTTCCGATCTGCTCAGCGCTAATTACCACGTCCTTAATCCACCCGCGAGACCCCGGGGAGCAGGTTCAAAGGAGGCCGACGGCTTCACGGAACACGGCAAAGGGGAGATGTAGCCCCCCCCATCCCCCGCCAAAGCCCCCACCAGTAACAACAAACCTTCAAAATGGTTTTGGGTCGATTTGGGTCAGCTCCGAGCACTGTCAGCTCCCAGGATCTGTTGTTCTGTTGCTCAGATCTTTACGATGGTTCCTGAGAATCTCCTCCGGGGTCTTTGCTGCTTCTTGCACGGTCTCTTAGCGCGGACCTCTGACATTCCCGTCGTGTCTGTGCTACTAATCGTATTCCCCATAACATTCTGCAGCATCTGATAAATCCGCATTGTTCCTCTGCTATAATCCATGCGTCCTGGCACCGTCTGACATTGATCAATTAGTGCTGATAGTGCCAAACCGGGGAAGACTCTCCCCTCCGACAGGTGGAAGGGAATAGAGTTATAAGCTTTCAGGAGGAATAACAGAGGAACGGCACAATGCAACGTTACATCCATGTCCCTGCGGAGGACCCGGGTGCCTTTTAGAATTTTGGTTCCTAAATCCCTATTTTTTTTTTTTTTTTTTTTTAAGGCGATAATTTTCCAATAAGAGGTCTGGAAGGTGAGTCTGAAGGAAGGGACAGGGGAGACTGTGGTCTAGAGGAGGACCGAGGGGTCTGGAGCAAGTGACAGGTCTGGAGCCGGTCTAGTAGGTTTCTTTAAAAGAGGACAGAGGGGTTTAGTAGAAAGGTCAAGTGTCTCAAAGAGTCTGGATATAGAGAAAAGTCTTGGAGAGGGAACAGGAGTCTATAAAAAAAAGGACCAATGTGTATAGGGGTCAAGAGGAGGACACTGATGTGTATGGAATAGAGGACAGAGGGGTCGAGATGGGTCTGGAGGAAAGGAGCAGTGTCAAAAGTAATATAGGGGAGGGGGAGGTGTCTGAAGTAGAGGACGGGTGTCTGAAGGGGTCCAGACAAAGGTCAAATTGATCCAGACGAGGGATAGAAAGGTCTGGGTTAGTGAAGAGGAGTCAGTAAGAAAGGACCGATGTCTAGAGGGGTGAGGAGGAGGACACAGTTGTGTCTGGAATAGAGGACAGCGGGGTCCAGAGGGGTTTGGAGGAAAGGAATAGTGTAAAAAGTAACATGGGGTACAGGTGTTTAGCTGTCTGGACCAGGGTCATATGGATCCAGAAGAGGGACAGAGGGATCCAGAAATGTTTGGCGACAAATAGAGGGATCCAGAAAGGTCTGGAGACAAGTGGAGGTATCTGGGGGAGGTAACAGACCTGCCTGGAGGATGAGGTAGGTGTCTAATGGGGTCTAAAAGAGGAAACAAGGGGTCTAGAAGAGGATACAGGTTTCCAGAAGGGTGTGGAGGAGGGAAAAGGTGTCTGGAAAAAGGGGATAGGTGTCTAGATGGGTCTGGAGGAGGGGGACGTGTACTGAGGGGTCTAGAAAAGCCTGGAAAAAGAATAGAGAAGCCTACAGGAAGGGGGCAGAGGAGTCTGGAAAAGGGCACATCTGGAGAAAGAAATTGAAGGGTCCAGAGGAGATAACAGGACAGCCTACAGAGGTCTAGAGGAGGGGATGGGGGGATTTGGTAGTAGATACAAATATATAGAAGTATCTGGAGGAGGGAACTTGTGTATAAGGGACAGGGGGGTTTGGATGTGGATAAAGATGTGTCCAGAAGAAGGCAGAAGAGTATAGAGGAGACAGTGGAAGAGTCCAAACAAGCACACAGTGGTGTGGAGGGAGTGATGGTGATAATGTAATGTCTGCTCCATGGGCCATGGCGATGTTCACACCATGAGGGGGCGCAGTGGAGTCAGACGCTCCTCATTCATTAGGAAGCGTGTCCTAATGTATCAGGAGCCTCTGTAAAGTGGCGTCTGTCTCCTCAGAAGTCTTACTCCAGTCAGGGACAGAAGGATTCCTGATATAAGGAGATGAGATCGGTGACCCCCGGCCCGCCACCGCTCCTTCCATTTTAGCAGAGCTGCGAGAAACTGGCAAAAGTGGAAAAAAGTTTGCACAACTCCGTATGTTCACACCACATCGTTATCTGGCAAGTTTGATGGGGGGTCTCTCCGAAAACCCCTGAAAAACACTCAGAAAATCCTCAAATGAATGAACCCGTGCACTTCTATGTAAAACTGGCGCCGTTCTCAGATGCAGCTTTTTAGCGTTTATTATCCGCTCCAGATCCACAGACACCGGTCCCCGAATATCCAACAACAAAAGAAACCGATACAAATGATCTGTTTATTTCAGAGGTTACGAGATTCCGATGGAAGCAAATATTTACAAAGAGAACATAGTTACACAATTGGTTTTTCCTTTCTTTTTTTTACTCTCCACTTTCCGCATCTTAATATTCAGATGACGAGAGATTCTCCAGTCTGAACAGTCCCTTATATTACAAGAAGCAGAGATGAGGACATTACAAAAAAGATCAAAAAGATGGATGGAGGCACCTGACGGGGGATTATTCTGCTCCAACCATGACCTTATTGATCCGTGTATGTTTTACGTATCAGAGGAAAGATGCTTTGGACGAGTCGCCTGGAGACTGCAGCTTGGATCAGCAGCTACCGAGGACCAAGGACCGTCCTCTGGGGCTACTGATCCGAGCCCCAGAGGCCGGTCCTTGGTCCTCGGTAGCTACTGATCCGAGCCCCAGAGGCCGGTCCTTGGTCCTCGGTAGCTGCTGATCTGAGCCCCAGAGGCCGGTCCTTGGTCCTCGGTAGCTGCTGATCTGAGCCCCAGAGGCCGGTCCTTGGTCCTCGGTAGCTACTGATCCGAGCCCCAGAGGCCGGTCCTTGGTCCTCGGTAGCTGCTGATCTGAGCCCCAGAGGCCGGTCCTTGGTCCTCGGTAGCTACTGATCCGAGCCCCAGAGGCCGGTCGTTGGTCCTCGGTAGCTACTGATCCGAGCCCCAGAGGCCGGTCCTTGTTCCTTGGTAGCTACTGATCCGAGCCCCAGAGGCCAGTCCTTGGTCCTCGGTAGCTACTGATCCGAGCCCCAGAGGCCAGTCCTTGGTAGCTACTGATCCGAGCCCCAGAGGCCGGTCCTTGTTCCTTGGTAGCTACTGATCCGAGCCCCAGAGGCTGGTCCTTGGTCCTCGGTAGCTACTGATCCGAGCCCCAGAGGCCGGTCCTTGGTCCTCGGTAGCTTCTCCTAAACTGACAGATCTTTCCATGTGTGTTTATGGGGTTAGATCGTCAGTCTGGGAAAGTGCGGCAGGGGGAAGCCATGGGGTCCGGGCTCAACATAGACACTTGAGATGGTCCTTGGGCAGATTTATAAAAGATCCACGGTTGCGTAATCAGCCATTATCCGATTCCTCCTGTTAGTAACTGGACAAAGGACCTAGACCCAAAGGAACGTAGTCAATGTCCCCTCCATGATATTCGAGGTGAAAATTTACGTAAGAATTGGTAAAATTATTTGTCGAGGAGCCTCTATATCCTTTAAGATCTTCCCAGAGGTTATAAGAATGCATAATAAATAGTCGTAGGGTCCATTTTTCACTCAAATATATCCAAAGACGTTAAAGACAGAAGGTGGCACGGCCGGTTTTGTGGGTATGGGCTTGAGAACCACGTGTCTATACAGTCTCTGCCCTGAATCTTTACACAAGTGCTGGATTTCCACGGTGGGCACAGCTGTGTTTTTACTCCATAGTGCCAGGGTGGTGAATGGGTTGGGGTGGTGGTGGACCCCATGGCTGTGCTGGTACAGGAGCTGCTGTCCGTGGTACTGAAGAGGGCAGCAGCTGCAGCCATTCACCTGTTCAGTGAAGGAGGTTATAGGCGGCATCTTGCCAGAGTCCTTGTCTCCTGGAGGTTGGGTACAAAGGACGTGAGATTTGTCCTGAATTAGTACATTTTTCACTTTTTTGCTTTCGTAAGATGATAGGGAGGTCTCGCTTCTGTCTTTGTATATGATGTCGAGCGCGGGAGGGCAGGGCAAGTCCAGGAAGTTAGCGGAAGATCTGGGCTCTTCCCAAAATGATGCCGGCAGCTGTCTTTTCCGCATGGGCACTTGGTCCTGCCTCCCAGCATCCATAGTGTTCTCTTGAGAGCACACATCACCCATGATGCCATCTTCTGCCTCCAGTGCACCCACCACTTTGTCATTGAGCTCTTTACCATGGGTGGTGGCGCCCAGTCTGTCCACCAGGCCCTTCCTCAGGTCCACCGCTCTCCCGGAGGCGTTGCATCTGGGTAATCTGGAATACCTCTGTGAGAACCTCTTCAGCTGCTTCTGCAAATATTTCCTGTGATCCACAGATCTCCTACACGGGGCCGACTTGTCCAGAGCCGCCTTGATATCACAAGATGCCAAGTTCACAAAATTCAGCAACGTCTTCACTTCATTGTCTGATGCCATCATTTACCAAGCGCCAAATTTCCATTAATATGGTAAAAGAATGTATTCCCCAAGTCAAGGAGGCGAGATCTAGAAAAGGAGAAGAAACCAGCAACGTCAAGAAACGGAAACGATGCAAAGTATGAGGAATATAATGATAAATATTGGAGGAGGATCATGATGGTCCTGGCGATGGAGCCATTTGTAAAGACAATGGAGGGGACATCGATAATGATGTAGGTAGTGATGATAATGGAGGGTGTGATACTGATGGAGATGCTGAAGACAACAACGTGGAGGCTGTGGGGGGCTGATAATGGAGGGGACAACGATCGTGTGGATGATACATAGTCATTATGATTGGAAACAAAAAATAACCTATGTCAATCATATTGAGCCGAGGGATCAGAGAGGATATTGACTGATGGTAAAGAGTAAAGCTGCAGCCATAATGGACGAATCGATCTGCTCCAAAAGTGCAAAATCTCCTCCTGATCCCTGCGACCGATCAACTGAATTATTCAGAACAAGAACTTGATTCATCTAAATAAATGGTGTTTTTTGTGTTGATTCAGGTGGTGATGATGGACGTGGTCATGAGGTTGGGGATGTTCATAATGGATGTAGTAGTGTTCATGATGATGATGATGGAGGTCATGGTAATGATGAAGATACTCCTGATAGAAATGATGGAGGTATTGGTGATGATGATGTAGGCAGTAATTTTGATGATGATGATAATGGATGTGGTCATGAGGTTGGTGATGTTGACTGTGGGGGTGGTAGTGTTTGTGATACGATGATGGTGCTGATGATAATGGAGGTAGTAGTGTTGGTGACGATGATAGAGGTGTTGATGATTCAGGTGATGATCTTGATGGTGGTGCTAATGATGGAGGTGGTAGTGTTTGTGATGATGGTGGTCATGATTTTAGAGGTAGTCGTGTTGGTGATAATAGAAGTAATCATGAGGTTGATGATGTTGATAATGGGGATAGTGGTGTTTGTGATGATGATGATGATGATGATGATGGTGGTAGTGGTGTTTGTGATGATGATGGTGGTAGTGGTGTTTGTGATGATGATGGTGGTAGTGGTGTTTGTGATGATGATGGTGGTAGTGGTGTTTGTGATGATGATGGTGGTAGTGGTGTTGATGATGCTAATGATGGTAGTGTTGGATGATGATGATGGTGATTTTGGAAGTAGTAGTGTTGGTGATAATAGAAGTGATTATGATGTTGATGATGGGGGTAGTTGTGCTGGTGATCGTAGAGATGATGATTCCGGTGGGGGTCTTGATGATGGAGCTAATGATGGAGGTGGTAGTGGTGATGAAGATGGTGTTGATGGAGGTAGTCGTGTTGGGGATGATGGTAGTGATGGTGTTGATGATAATGGGGTAGTGATGTACGTGATGATGATGGTGTTGATGATAATGGGGGTAGTGATGTACGTGATGATGATGGTGTTGATGATAATGGAGGTGGTAGTGGTGATGATGATGGTGTTGATGATAATGGAGGTAGTTGTGCTGGTGATGATGGTAGTGATGATGATTCCTGTGGGGGTCTTGATGATGGAGGTGGTAGTGGTGATGATGATGGTGTTGATGATAATGGAGGTAGTTGTGCTGGTGATGACGGTAGTGATGATGATTCCTGTGGGGGTCTTGATAATGGAGGTGGTAGTGGTGATGATGATGGTGTTGATGATAATGGAGGTAGTTGTGCTGGTGATGACGGTAGTGATGATGATTCCTGTGGGGGTCTTGATGATGGAGGTGGTAGTGGTGATGATGATGGTGTTGATGATAATGGGGGTAGTGATGTACGTGATGATGATGGTGTTGATGATAATGGAGGTGGTAGTGGTGATGATGATGGTGTTGATGATAATGGAGGTAGTTGTGCTGGTGATGACGGTAGTGATGATGATTCCTGTGGGGGTCTTGATAATGGAGGTGGTAGTGGTGATGATGATGGTGTTGATGATAATGGAGGTAGTTGTGCTGGTGATGACGGTAGTGATGATGATTCCTGTGGGGGTCTTGATGATGGAGGTGGTAGTGGTGATGATGGTGTTGATGATAATGGAGGTAGTTGTGCTGGTGATGATGGTAGTGATGATGATTCCTGTGGGGGTCTTGATAATGGAGGTGGTAGTGGTGATGATGATGGTGTTGATGATAATGGAGGTAGTTGTGCTGGTGATGATGGTAGTGATGATGATTCCGGTGGGGGTCTTGATGATGGAGGTGGTAGTGGTGATGAAGATGGTGTTGATGATAATGGGGGTAGTTGTGCTGGTGATGACGGTAGTGATGATGATTCCTGTGGGGGTCTTGATGATGGAGGTGGTAGTGGTGATGATGGTGTTGATGATAATGGAGGTAGTTGTGCTGGTGATGATGGTAGTGATGATGATTCCTGTGGGGGTCTTGATGATGGAGGTGGTAGTGGTGATGAAGATGGTGTTGATGATAATGGAGGTAGTTGTGCTGGTGATGATGGTAGTGATGATGATTCCTGTGGGGGTCTTGATAATGGAGGTGGTAGTGGTGATGATGATGGTGTTGATGATAATGGGGGAAGTTGTGCTGGTGATGATGGTAGTGATGATGATTCCGGTGGGGGTCTTGATGATGGAGGTGGTAGTGGTGATGATGATGGTGTTGATGATAATGGAGGTAGTTGTGCTGGTGATGACGGTAGTGATGATGATTCCTGTGGGGGTCTTGATGATGGAGGTGGTAGTGGTGATGAAGATGGTGACATGCAGAGTGATAATGTTGTAGATGATGATGACATGTTGGATTTTATGTATCTTTGAGCCGCACAGATAAGCAATCCCCACAGACCAATGCACTGTAGAGACGTGGATCGTGTCACCCCCAGACTTTCAATATTCTCAGCCCATTAATCTGTTGATTATTCAGATACATTGTAGCAGTTATCCAGAATTTACCACCTGTAGAACATGTAGAGAAGTGACCGACCTTCCCTGTATCATGTAGATGACATCAGAGAACAATAAAAGGATAAGTAAGGGGAGTAATTAAAGTTTCCCCTTGTTTCCGCACTGCTCCGTTCTCGGGGCGCCCTCTGTGACGCACGCCGCCCCACCCCCACCCGCACCTACTTACTGTAGACACGTCCGATCCTCCTCGCCTTGGCGCGGGATAATCCGGGTCCTCCACAGCCCTGTCCGCGGCCGGAGGACGATGCCGGCCAGAGCTCGGGGAGGAAAGTGAATGAATCCTTGTAGTTGGGGGAGACTTCTCCGACCAATCAGGTCCCACCGTCCAAATACAAAGCGCTTCAATTAGGCATTAGTCTGCCCGTTCCCACATTTTTCCCCATCTCAAATTGTCACCATGGGGACAGCCACAAAAAAAGGCCACAAATAAATAGCAATGATTTGTGCGCCGGTTCTCCTGGTGTCCTCTCCCCTCCGCACAATGCTGATGGGTGAGAGGGGATACTGGACACCCTCTTACCCCCCTCCCAAAACTTAGAAAAAGGAGTGAATCCGTCTGGGAGGCTGGAGGCGACCATAGTTGAATGACACAGGACAATGGCAGAATTACTGGGAGCCGAGCCGACCCCTCCAGTGACCACCGCGCTCCTCTCCCCCTTTTCTCCTTTTTTGTTATTTTTGGATGAAGGGTGATGTCAGCAAGGTAAGAATGAAACCAATCCCTAAAGAGATGCGCGCATAGCCATGGAAAGGGGGTTTAGGAGCTGAAGAATCTTGTCTTTATGTTTGCCCCCACAATCGAGCCGCACAAAAGCTGAATTACCCATTCACACCGGGCGCACAAAGGCCCTAAGCTGGAAAGCGCTCTTACATTTGTCCTCAAACAGAGGAGACTTAAATCGAGTCGTCATGATGGAGAATGACTGAGACAAAGCCCATAGAATTACCATCAGCAAACATTCTCCTGTGTCATATTCCCGTGTCTCCATAGCACCCCAAAGGCCTCCACACAATGCCCACAAGTTTGCACACTCGAGTCCTGTCACCCGGCCAACGATGGCATTGACTGAAGACGGGACAATCTACTTAACCCTGCAAATGCCAGCGCTCTGTTCACACTATAGATCGCGGGGTGGGGACGACGCATGGACGGATGGAGAACGGCTCATTGGAGTGACAGCGTCCGAGTGTCGTTCCACCGACGCCTCCATTCAGGGCGGCGGGGGGGGGGACGGAACGTGGAGGTGGGAAGTCGAAACTCCAGGACAAATATCTACTTGGCCTTTTGATTTTTTAGGCAAACAAAAATCGTGTCGGACAAATCCCATTCATAGAAGCAAATTACCGGCCATCGGAGAAGAGGAAAAATCCACAGAAAGCAAAGAAACGATCTGCAGGATGGAACCAAAAGTGTACGAAAATGGAAGATAAAGCAGATACAATGTATCAGAGGAGGAAGAGTCCGTATACAGGACAGGGAATAGGGGGCAACGATGTAAATACAATGTATCAGAGGAGGAAGAGTCCGTATACAAGACAGGACAGGGAATAGGGGGCAACGATGTACATACAATGTATCAGAGGAGGAAGAGTCCGTATACAAGACAGGACAGGGAATAGGGGGCAACGATGTAGATACAATGTATCAGAGGAGGAAGAGTCCGTATACAGGACAGGGAATAGGGGACGATGATGTAGATACAATGTATCAGAGGAGGAAGAGTCCGTATACAGGACAGGACAGGGAATAGGGGGCAATGATGTAGATACAATGTATCAGAGGAGGAAGAGTCCGTATACAAGACAGGACAGGGAATAGGGGGCAACGATGTAGATACAATGTATCAGAGGAGGAAGAGTCCGTATACAGGACAGGGAATAGGGGGCAACGATGTAGATACAATGTATCAGAGGAGGAAGAGTCCGTATACAGGACAGGACAGGGAATAGGGGGCAACGATGTAGATACAATGTATCAGAGGAGGAAGAGTCCGTATACAAGACAGGGAATAGGGGGCAACGATGTAGATACAATGTATCAGAGGAGGAAGAGTCCGTATACAAGGCAGGACGGGGAATAGGGGGCAATGATGTAGATACAATGTATCAGAGGAGGAAGAGTCCGTATACAAGACAGGACAGGGAATTGGGGCAATGATGTAGATACAATGTATCAGAGGAGGAAGAGTCCGTATACAAGGCAGGACAGGGAATAGGGGGCAACGATGTAGATACAATGTATCAGAGGAGGAAGAGTCCGTATACAAGACAGGACAGGGAATAGGGGGCAACGATGTAGATACAATGTATCACAGGAGGAAGAGTCCGTATACAAGGCAGGACAGGGAATAGGGGGCGATGATATAGATACAATGTATCAGAGGAGGAAGAGTCCGTGTACAATGCAGGACAGGGAATAGGGGGCAATGATGTAGATACAATGTATCAGAGGAGGAAGAGTCCGTATACAAGACAGGACGGGGAATAGGGAGCAATGATGTAGATACAATGTATCAGAGGAGGAAGAGTCCGTATACAGGACAGGACAGGGAATAGGGGGCAATGATGTAGATACAATGTATCAGAGGAGGAAGAGTCCGTATACAAGGCAGGACAGGGAATAGGGGGCGATGATGTAGATACAATGTATCACAGGAGGAAGAGTCCGTATACAAGGCAGGACAGGGAATAGGGGGCAATGATGTAGATACAATGTATCAGAGGAGGAAGAGTCCGTATACAAGGCAGGACGGGGAATAAGGGGCAACGATGTAGATACAATGTATCAGAGGAGGAAGAGTCCGTATACAAGGCAGGACAGGGAATAGGGGGCAATGATGTAGATACAATGCATCAGAGGAGGAAGAGTCCGTATACAAGGCAGGACAGGGAATAGGGGGCAATGATGTAGATACAATGTATCACAGGAGGAAGAGTCCGTATACAAGGCAGGACAGGGAATAGGGGGCAATGATGTAGATACAATGTATCAGAGGAGGAAGAGTCCGTATACAAGGCAGGACAGGGAATAGGGGGCAATGATGTAGATACAATGTATCACAGGAGGAAGAGTCCGCATACAAGGCAGGACGGGAATAGGGGGCAATGATGTAGATACAATGTATCAGAGGAGGAAGAGTCCGTATACAGGACAGGGAATAGGGGGCGATGATGTAGATACAATGTATCAGAGGAGGAAGAGTCCGTATACAAGGCAGGACGGGAATAGGGGGCAATGATGTAGATACAATGTATCAGAGGAGGAAGAGTCCGTATACAGGACAGGGAATAGGGGGCGATGATGTAGATACAATGTATCACAGGAGGAAGAGTCGTATACAAGGCAGGACAGGGAATAGGGGGCAATGATGTAGATACAATGTATCACAGGAGGAAGAGTCCGTATACAAGGCAGGACAGGGAATAGGGGGCAATGATGTAGATACAATGTATCAGAGGAGGAAGAGTCCGTATACAAGGCAGGACAGGGAATAGGGGGCAATGATGTAGATACAATGTATCACAGGAGGAAGAGTCCGCATACAAGGCAGGACGGGAATAGGGGGCAATGATGTAGATACAATGTATCAGAGGAGGAAGAGTCCGTATACAGGACAGGGAATAGGGGGCGATGATGTAGATACAATGTATCAGAGGAGGAAGAGTCCGTATACAAGGCAGGACGGGAATAGGGGGCAATGATGTAGATACAATGTATCAGAGGAGGAAGAGTCCGTATACAGGACAGGGAATAGGGGGCGATGATGTAGATACAATGTATCAGAGGAGAAAGAGTCCGTATACAAGGCAGGACGGGGAATAGGGGGCAACGATTAGATACAATGTATCAGAGGAGGAAGAGTCTGTATACCGGACAGGGAATAGGGGGCAACGATGTAGATACAATGTATCAAAGGAGGAAGAGTCCATATACAAGACAGGACGGGGAATAGGGGGCAATGATATAGATACAATGTATCAGAGGAGGAAGAGTCCGTATACAAGGCAGGACGGGGAATAGGGGGCAATGATATAGATACAATGTATCAGAGGAGGAAGAGTCCGTATACAAGGCAGGACGGGGAATAGGGGGCAATGATATAGATACAATGTATCAGAGGAGGAAGAGTCCGTATACAAGGCAGGACGGGGAATAGGGGGCAATGATATAGATACAATGTATCAGAGGAGGAAGAGTCCGTATACAAGGCAGGACAGGGAATAGGGGGCAACGATGTAGATACAATGTATCAAAGGAGGAAGAGTCCATATACAAGGCAGGACGGGGAATAGGGGGCAATGATATAGATACAATGTATCAGAGGAGGAAGAGTCCGTATACAAGGCAGGACGGGGAATAGGGGGCAACGATGTAGATACAATGTATCAAAGGAGGAAGAGTCCGTATACAAGGCAGGACGGGGAATAGGGGGCAATGATATAGATACAATGTATCAGAGGAGGAAGAGTCCGTATACAAGGCAGGACGGGGAATAGGGGGCAACGATGTAGATACAATGTATCAAAGGAGGAAGAGTCCGTATACAAGGCAGGACGGGGAATAGGGGGCAATGATATAGATACAATGTATCAGAGGAGGAAGAGTCCGTATACAAGGCAGGACGGGGAATAGGGGGCAATGATATAGATACAATGTATCAGAGGAGGAAGAGTCCGTATACAAGGCAGGACGGGGAATAGGGAGCAATGATGTAGATACAATGTATCAGAGGAGGAAGAGTCCGTATACAAGACAGGACGGGGAATAGGGGGCAATGATATAGATACAATGTATCAGAGGAGGAAGAGTCCGTATACAAGGCAGGACGGGGAATAGGGAGCAATGATGTACATACAATGTATCAGAGGAGGAAGAGTCCGTATACAAGGCAGGACAGGGAATAGGGGGCAACGATGTAGATACAATGCATCAGAGGAGGAAGAGTCCGTATACAAGGCAGGACGGGGAATAGGGAGCAATGATGTACATACAATGTATCAGAGGAGGAAGAGTCCGTATACAAGGCAGGACAGGGAATAGGGAGCAATGATGTAGATACAATGCATCAGAGGAGGAAGAGTCCGTATACAAGGCAGGACGGGGAATAGGGAGCAATGATGTAGATACAATGCATCACAGGAGGAAGAGTCCGTATACAAGGCAGGACAGGGAATAGGGGGCAACGATGTAGATACAATGCATCAGAGGAGGAAGAGTCCGTATACAGGACAGGGAATAGGGGGCAATGATGTAGATACAATGTATCAGAGGAGGAAGAGTCCGTATACAAGACAGGACAGGGAATAGGGGGCAACGATGTAGATACAATGTATCAGAGGAGGAAGAGTCCGTATACAAGGCAGGACGGGGAATAGGGAGCAATGATGTACATACAATGTATCAGAGGAGGAAGAGTCCGTATACAAGGCAGGACGGGGAATAGGGGGCGATGATGGAAGTCAGCATTGTTATTGATTTATCCAAATAACTATTTGTAAATATGAAAAATAGAAAATTCATTAATTGCAGATAATCACCGTGTGCCCATCTCTGGTGAATGCTGCGGACGCGTCTGATAAAACGGCTCAGGGAGATTCTCCGGATCAGAGGTGGACGTGTCCGGCACTCGCTGATTTCATCTTCTAATTCACGAATCCCTTCACCTTCTCCTCTGGCCCCGCCCCCGCGGAGGATTGTCCGGGGACTGAACATCAAGATGATCTGGAAACATCCACAAGTCAGAAAACCGCAGTAAAGTCTAAACGCGCTGTAAGGCTGTGTACACACAGAGGCTATCGCCTGAGGCTGCAGAACTGAGCGGAAACATGAAGCCTGTGATATTTGGAAAATATCCACTCATATTCTGCTCCAAAACCTCCACAAAGTGCAACATCGTCCAGAGGATCAGGGAACGTAGCACCCTCACAGGACCGGATTAGATACACGGCTCAGCAGACAGTATCACACAGGACAGGATTAGATACACGGCTCAGCAGACACTATCACACAGGAGAGGGTTAGATACACAGCTCAGCAGACAGTATCACACAGGAGAGGATTAGATACACAGCTCAGCAGACAGTATAACACAGGAGAGGATTAGATACATAGCTCAGCAGACAGTATCACACAGGATAGGATTAGATACACAGCTCAGCAGACAGTATCACACAGGATAGGATTAAATACACAGCTCAGCAGACAGTATAACACAGAAGAGGATTAGATACACAGCTCAGCAGACAGTATCACACAGGAGAGGATTAGATACACAGCTCAGCAGACAGTATCACACAGGAGAGGATTAGATACACAGCTCAGCAGACAGTATCACACAGGATAGGATTAGATACACAGATCAGCAGACAGGATCACACAGGACAGGATTAGATACACAGCTCAGCACAGTATCACACAGGACAGGATTAGATACACAGCTCAGCAGACAGTATCACACAGGACAGGATTAGATACACGGCTCAGCAGACAGTATCACACAGGAGAGGATTAGATACACAGCTCAGCAGACAGTATCACACAGGAGAGGATTAGATACACAGCTCAGCAGACAGTATAACACAGGAGAGGATTAGATACACAGCTCAGCAGACAGTATCACACAGGAGAGGATTAGATACACAGCTCAGCAGACAGTATAACACAGGAGAGGATTAGATACACAGCTCAGCAGACAGTATCACACAGGATAGGATTAGATACACAGCTCAACAGACAGTATAACACAGAAGAGGATTAGATACACAGCTCAGCAGACAGTATCACACAGGAGAGGATTAGATACACAGCTCAGCAGACAGTATCACACAGGATAGGATAAGATACACAGCTCAGCAGACAGTATCACACAGGAGAGGATTAGATGCACGGCTCAGCAGACAGTATCACACAGGATAGGATTAGATACACGGCTTAGCAAACCGTATCACAGAGGATTGGATTAGATACACAGCACAGCAGACAGTATCATACTGGATAGAATTTGATACATGGCTCAGCAGACAGTATCACACAGGACAGGATTAGATACACAGGTCAGCAGATGGTATCACACATGATTATTATTATTATTTATTATTATTAATAATTATTATAATCCTGTGTGATACCATCTGCTGAGCTGTGTATCTAATCCTGTCCTGTGTGATACTGTCTGCTGAGCCATGTGGATGAGGATAGGATTAGATACACAGCTCAGCAGGCAGTATCACACAGGAGAGGATTAGATACACAGCTCAGCAGAAAGTATCACACAGGATAGGATTAGATACAAGGCTCAGCAGACAGTATCACACAGGAGAGGATTAGATACAAAGCTCAGCATATGGTATCACATTGGATAGGCTGAGCTGTGTATCTAATATCGGCTGGTCATTGGCGCGGCCTGGAAACCCTCATTCTACTACTCTCTGATGTCCGCCCTGTATCGCAGGCTTAGATACAGCAGCTGGTGTAATGTGTGTGATTTCCTGGCCCGGTAGATAACTGGTTAAGCCCGCGCCATTCCCACTGTCTGGCCCTGGGAAGTTGTGGGGAGCGGGAGATGGGTGTTTGAGGGACGAGCAGCGCCATTCACAGATGGCAGAATCCGCTCTCTGAATAGAGAGTGTCAGCCACATAGAGGGAAGCGAACAATTCCCGGCTGCGCTGCCTTGTGCTGACTGTCACTCCATAGCTGCGGGCCACACAATAACGCCGCTGCCTCTGTAACCGCTCACATGCTGGGACCCTGCACACAAAGCAGCGGCCACCGCAGTCACATAATCTGCCATCTATGGGATTCAGCACATCAGACCGTGAGCGGAGAGCGCACAAGAGCTGACAATCCAAAGAGCAATGTACGACCACAGCCAGAGACACAAATATCCATAACATATAGCACCAAGTGCTGGAGAGCAATGCCCTGCAGTCAGGGGGTAACAATCTGCAGGAGGGGCACTGCAGGTCACACCGTGCCCAGTGCCTGAGACCAGCTTATACCAGTAGATATAAGAAATACATGTATGTGATGCTGCAGATATTAATACCGCCATCCTGATCTATCTCCTCACCATATAATGAATGCTGCACCTCCAATAGAGCAGAAGATGGCAGCAGAGCTCCATATAGCACAGACCGTGCACAGGAAATATACCGCACACTACACACCAGGATAAAAGAATCCCAGAAACTAACACAGAAATCATCTCCGTAATCACCTATACTGTCCATAACAGAACTGCTATAATACTGCTCCAATGTACAAGAATATAACTACTATAATACTGCTCCAATGTACAGGAATATAACTACTATAATACTGCCCCTATGTACAAGAATATAACTACTATAATACTGCCCCTATGTACAAGAATATAACTACTATAATACTGCCCCTATGTACAAGTATATAACTACTATAATACTGCTCCTATGTACAAGAATATAACTACTATAATACTGCCCCTATGTCCAAGAATATAACTACTATAATACTGGCCCTATGTACAAGAATATAACTACTATAATACCGCCCCCTATGTACAAGAATATAACTACTATAATACTGCCCCTATGTACAAGAATATAACTACTATAATACTGCCCCTATGTACAAGAATATAACTACTATAATACTGCCCCCTATGTACAAGACTATAACTACTATAATACTGCCCCTATATACTAGGACAGAACTACTATAATACTGCTCCTATGTACAAGAATATAACTACTATAATACTGCCCCTATGTACAAGAATATAACTACTATAATACTGCCCCTATGTACAAGAATATAACTACTATAATACTGCCCCTATGTACAAGAATATAACTACTATAATACTGGCCCTATGTACAAGAATATAACTACTATAATACCGCCCCCTATGTACAAGAATATAACTACTATAATACTGCCCCTATGTACAAGAATATAACTACTATAATACTGCCCCTATGTACAAGAATATAACTACTATAATACTGCTCCAATGTACAAGAATATAATTACTATAATACTGCCCCTATGTACAAGAATATAACTACTATAATACTGCCCCTATGTACAAGAATATAATTACTATAATACTGCTCCAATGTACAAGAATATAATTACTATAATACTGCCCCCTATGTACAGTGCCTTGCAAAAGTATTCAGCCCCCTTGAATTTTTCAACCTTTTCCCACATTTCCGGCTTCAAACATAAAGATAAAATGTTAATGTTCTGGTGAAGAGTCAACAACAAGTGACACAATTGTGAACGATATTTATTGCTTTTTTAAACTTTTATAAAAAATAAATAACTGAAAAGTAATAATAAAGGCTTCTATTCTAGGACAATTGCTGCTGATTGATACATTTCTAGAACTTACCAGATCCAGACATTGAAGGTGGAGACACAGAGATTTATGTACAAGGAATTTACTATTTGAGATCATTTGGTGTGTCACTAAATTGTTGTTGCAGCTTTGTATATTGCTATGTACATTGCGAGTTGTTTGCATTTCTAGGTTTCTGTATATATGTATCCTCTATACATAAATGATATGTGTGTGTTTGAAGAATGTTTCAAGTGGCAAAACCTCCATCATCCGTGCTGATAAAGAGACCGCACCCATGTACCCCTCTGCGACAGTCACTGGTGCCAATGGGCACCGTGGTTTTTCATCGCTCTTCTTCGATTGCAGCGCAACAACCCTCCACCTGTAAGTCTTTGGAGTGTGGGAGGAAACTGGAGAACCCTGAGGAAACCCACTCAGAGGCAGGGAAGTCATACAAACTCCTGGCAGGGGTCACTCTTGGGGAATTTGATCCAAGGATGCTAATTTGGAGGTCTTTTTTTATTATTATTATTATTATTATTAATAATTTATTTTTTTAATATTTGTCCCTCTTAGGAGAGACCTGCGATTATTTGGTCGTTTGTTCCTCTGTGGTCTTGTGACTGCTCAGTGGTCAGTACTTTCTGAGGATCTGGGTTCTAATTTCTCCAGAAACAGCATCTAAAAGGAAGTTTTCAGAAAAGAAGGAAAAAATAATACTTTTTTCTTTCAGTTGCGCTGATTTGGCTGCTTGGTCTATTTCTGCAAGGTTGCATTATATACTGTAGAAGAAACGACCATATTTCTGAAGTGAAATGGGGGCTCAGTGGTGTTTTGCAGCCCTGATGTCCAGAGCTCTACTCCCACCATTGACAGTTACTGGAAGCACATAAGGTTACATTACTGACATTATATAGGAGAACCTGAAACAGCCCAGTGGCTCGGTGGTTAGTGCTCCTGCTTTACAGCTCTTGGGTTCTTGGTTCAACTCTGACCAAAGGCCATGAAATTCCACCTCTAGGGAGTTGATATCCTCTTTTTCAAGACCCTCCTATAGGTGCTGGAGTCTTATCAATGGCTTTGCCAGAAGCTCTTTCTTAAGTAGATTGGTGGCTCAGTGGTTAGTGCTCCTGCTTTGTAGTGTCGAGGTTCCCAGTTCAACTCTGACTGAGGGCCATGAAGTTCCACCATCTGGGAGCTGTAATCAGTGACTATAGATGGAGCCTCCTCTTTTTCATGTCCGTCCATAGGTGCTGGAGTCATATCAGTAACTGTGACAGAGGCTGAGTGTTGAGCAGGTTGTTGGCTCAGTGGTTGGTGGCTCGGTGGTTGGTGCTCCTGCTTTGTGGTGTTGGTGTTCTGGGTTCTAGGCCCACCATGGAGGATCTGTGTGAGCTGTTTGGGTGGTCTCCCCACATGTGCTGGTGATGAGGGTGCAGAGGTGGGTGCTGGGATCACATGTGTGCAGGGTCCAGGAGGCTCTGCTACTATGCGCTGCTTGTCTGTCTGGTTATTGCTCTGCTACTATGTGCTGCTTGTCTGTCTGGTTATTGCACTGCTACTATGCGCTGCTTGTCTGTCTGGTTATTGCTCTGCTACTATGCGCTGCTTGTCTGTCTGGTTATTGCTCTGCTACTATGGGCTGCTTGTCTGTCTGGTTATTGCTCTGCTACTATGCGCTGCTTGTCTGTCTGGTTATTGCTCTGCTACTATGGGCTGCTTGTCTGTCTGGTTATTGCTCTGCTACTATGTGCTGCTTGTCTGTCTGGTTATTGCTCTGCTACTATGCGCTGCTTGTCTGTCTAGTTATTGCTCTGCTACTATGGGCTGCTTGTCTGTCTGGTTATTGCACTGCTACTATGCGCTGCTTGTCTGTCTGGTTATTGCTCTGCTACTATGCGCTGCTTGTCTGTCTGGTTATTGCTCTGCTACTATGGGCTGCTTGTCTGTCTGGTTATTGCTCTGCTACTATGGGCTGCTTGTCTGTCTGGTTATTGCTCTGCTACTATGCGCTGCTTGTCTGTCTGGTTATTGCTCTGCTACTATGCGCTGCTTGTCTGTCTGGTTATTGCTCTGCTACTATGCGCTGCTTGTCTGTCTAGTTATTGCTCTGCTACTATGGGCTGCTTGTCTGTCTGGTTATTGCTCTGCTACTATGGGCTGCTTGTCTGTCTGGTTATTGCTCTGCTACTATGCGCTGCTTGTCTGTCTGGTTATTGCTCTGCTACTATGGGCTGCTTGTCTGTCTGGTTATTGCTCTGCTACTATGCGCTGCTTGTCTGTCTGGTTATTGCTCTGCTACTATGCGCTGCTTGTCTGTCTGGTTATTGCTCTGCTACTATGCGCTGCTTGTCTGTCTGGTTATTGGGGGAGGATCCTGAGCAGTGTCTGTCCTTATTGGATGAAAGTGCTGATGTGAGTAATGGATGAGATGTGCAGGAGGCAGCTGAGCGGTGGAAAACAGGCTTTTTGGACTTAGGTTTTCTAGAGGAGGAAAAGAATCTAAATCCAAAAAGCCTGTTTTTCCACCGCTCAGCTGCCTCCTGCACATCTCATCCATTACTCACATCAGCACTTTCATCCAATAAGGACAGACACTGCTCAGGATCCTCCCCCAATAACCAGACAGACAAGCAGCGCATAGTAGCAGAGCAATAACCAGACAGACAAGCAGCCCATAGTAGCAGAGCAATAACCAGACAGACAAGCAGCGCATAGCAGCAGAGCAATAACCAGACAGACAAGCAGCACATAGTAGCAGAGCAATAACCAGACAGACAAGCAGCGCATAGTAGCAGAGCAATAACCAGACAGACAAGCAGCGCATAGTAGCAGAGCAATAACCAGACAGACAAGCAGCGCATAGTAGCAGAGCAATAACCAGACAGACAAGCAGCACATAGTAGCAGAGCAATAACCAGACAGACAAGCAGCGCATAGTAGCAGAGCAATAACCAGACAGACAAGCAGTGCATAGTAGCAGAGCAATAACCAGACAGACAAGCAGCCCATAGTAGCAGAGAAATAACCAGACAGACAAGCAGCCCATAGTAGCAGAGCAATAACCAGACAGACAAGCAGCGCATAGTAGCAGTGCAATAACCAGACAGACAAGCAGCGCATAGTAGCAGAGCAATAACCAGACAGACAAGCAGCGCATAGTAGCAGAGCAATAACCAGACAGACAAGCAGCCCATAGTAGCAGAGCAATAACCAGACAGACAAGCAGCGCATAGTAGCAGAGCAATAACCAGACAGACAAGCAGCGCATAGTAGCAGAGCAATAACCAGACAGACAAGCAGCCCATAGTAGCAGAGCAATAACCAGACAGACAAGCAGCGCATAGTAGCAGAGCAATAACCAGACAGACAAGCAGCCCATAGTAGCAGTGCAATAACCAGACAGACAAGCAGCGCATAGTAGCAGAGCAATAACCAGACAGACAAGCAGCGCATAGTAGCAGTGCAATAACCAGACAGACAAGCAGCGCATAGTAGCAGAGCAATAACCAGACAGACAAGCAGCGCATAGTAGCAGAGCAATAACCAGACAGACAAGCAGCCCATAGTAGCAGAGCAATAACCAGACAGACAAGCAGCCCATAGTAGCAGAGCAATAACCAGACAGACAAGCAGCGCATAGTAGCAGAGCAATAACCAGACAGACAAGCAGCGCATAGTAGCAGAGCAATAACCAGACAGACAAGCAGCCCATAGTAGCAGAGCAATAACCAGACAGACAAGCAGCGCATAGTAGCAGAGCAATAACCAGACAGACAAGCAGCGCATAGTAGCAGTGCAATAACCAGACAGACAAGCAGCGCATAGTAGCAGAGCAATAACCAGACAGACAAGCAGCGCATAGTAGCAGAGCAATAACCAGACAGACAAGCAGCGCATAGCAGCAGAGCAATAACCAGACAGACAAGCAGCGCATAGTAGCAGAGCAATAACCAGACAGACAAGCAGCGCATAGTAGCAGTGCAATAACCAGACAGACAAGCAGCGCATAGTAGCAGAGCAATAACCAGACAGACAAGCAGCGCATAGTAGCAGAGCAATAACCCAGACAGACAAGCAGCGCATAGTAGCAGTGCAATAACCAGACAGACAAGCAGCGCATAGTAGCAGAGCAATAACCAGACAGACAAGCAGCGCATAGTAGCAGAGCAATAACCAGACAGACAAGCAGCGCATAGTAGCAGAGCAATAACCAGACAGACAAGCAGCCCATAGTAGCAGAGCAATAACCAGACAGACAAGCAGCGCATAGTAGCAGAGCAATAACCCAGACAGACAAGCAGCCCATAGTAGCAGAGCAATAACCAGACAGACAAGCAGCGCATAGTAGCAGAGCAATAACCAGACAGACAAGCAGCGCATAGTAGCAGAGCAATAACCAGACAGACAAGCAGCGCATAGTAGCAGAGCAATAACCAGACAGACAAGCAGCCCATAGTAGCAGAGCAATAACCAGACAGACAAGCAGCGCATAGTAGCAGAGCAATAACCAGACAGACAAGCAGCGCATAGTAGCAGAGCAATAACCAGACAGACAAGCAGCGCATAGTAGCAGTGCAATAACCAGACAGACAAGCAGCGCATAGTAGCAGAGCAATAACCAGACAGACAAGCAGCGCATAGTAGCAGAGCAATAACCAGACAGACAAGCAGCGCATAGCAGCAGAGCAATAACCAGACAGACAAGCAGCGCATAGTAGCAGAGCAATAACCAGACAGACAAGCAGCCCATAGTAGCAGAGCAATAACCAGACAGACAAGCAGCCCATAGTAGCAGAGCAATAACCAGACAGACAAGCAGCCCATAGTAGCAGAGCAATAACCAGACAGACAAGCAGCGCATAGTAGCAGAGCAATAACCAGACAGACAAGCAGCCCATAGTAGCAGAGCAATAACCAGACAGACAAGCAGCGCATAGTAGCAGAGCAATAACCAGACAGACAAGCAGCCCATAGTAGCAGAGCGATAACCAGACAGACAAGCAGCGCATAGTAGCAGAGCAATAACCAGACAGACAAGCAGCGCATAGTAGCAGAGCAATAACCAGACAGACAAGCAGCCCATAGTAGCAGAGCAATAACAATACAGACAGACAAGCAGCCCATAGTAGCAGAGCAATAACCAGACAGACAAGCAGCCCATAGTAGCCGAGCAATAACCAGACAGACAAGCAGCACATAGTAGCAGAGCAATAACCAGACAGACAAGCAGCCCATAGTAGCAGAGCAATAACCAGACAGACAAGCAGCGCATAGTAGCAGAGCAATAACCAGACAGTCAAGCAGCCCATAGTAGCAGAGCAATAACCAGACAGACAAGCAGCGCATAGTAGCAGAGCAATAACCAGACAGACAAGCAGCGCATAGTAGCAGAGCAATAACCAGACAGACAAGCAGCACATAGTAGCAGAGCAATAACCAGACAGACAAGCAGCGCATAGTAGCAGTGCAATAACCAGACAGACAAGCAGCCCATAGTAGCAGAGCAATAACCAGACAGACAAGCAGCCCATAGTAGCAGAGCAATAACCAGACAGACAAGCAGCGCATAGTAGCAGAGCAATAACCAGACAGACAAGCAGCGCATAGTAGCAGAGCAATAACCAGACAGACAAGCAGCCCATAGTAGCAGAGCGATAACCAGACAGACAAGCAGCCCATAGTAGCAGAGCGATAACCAGACAGACAAGCAGCCCATAGTAGCAGAGCGATAACCAGACAGACAAGCAGCCCATAGTAGCAGAGCGATAACCAGACAGACAAGCAGCCCATAGTAGCAGAGCAATAACCAGACAGACAAGCAGCCCATAGTAGCAGAGCAATAACCAGACAGACAAGCAGCCCATAGTAGCAGAGCAATAACCAGACAGACAAGCAGCCCATAGTAGCAGAGCGATAACCATACAGACAAGCAGCCCATAGTAGCAGAGCGATAACCAGACAGACAAGCAGCCCATAGTAGCAGAGCAATAACCAGACAGACAAGCAGCCCATAGTAGCAGAGCAATAACCAGACAGACAAGCAGCGCATAGTAGCAGAGCAATAACCAGACAGACAAGCAGCGCATAGTAGCAGAGCAATAACCAGACAGACAAGCAGCGCATAGTAGCAGAGCAATAACCAGACAGACAAGCAGCGCATAGTAGCAGAGCAATAACCAGCGCATAGTAGCAGAGCAATAACCAGACAGACAAGCAGCCCATAGTAGCAGAGCAATAACCCAGACAGACAAGCAGCGCATAGTAGCAGAGCAATAACCAGACAGACAAGCAGCCCATAGTAGCAGAGCAATAACCCAGACAGACAAGCAGCGCATAGTAGCAGAGCAATAACCAGACAGACAAGCAGCGCATAGTAGCAGTGCAATAACCAGACAGACAAGCAGCGCATAGTAACAGAGCAATAACCAGACAGACAAGCAGCGCATAGTAGCAGAGCAATAACCAGACAGACAAGCAGCGCATAGTAGCAGAGCAATAACCAGACAGACAAGCAGCGCATAGTAGCAGAGCAATAACCAGACAGACAAGCAGCGCATAGTAGCAGAGCAATAACCAGACAGACAAGCAGCGCATAGTAGCAGAGCAATAACCAGCGCATAGTAGCAGAGCAATAACCAGACAGACAAGCAGCCCATAGTAGCAGAGCAATAACCAGACAGACAAGCAGCGCATAGTAGCAGAGCAATAACCAGACAGACAAGCAGCCCATAGTAGCAGAGCAATAACCCAGACAGACAAGCAGCGCATAGTAGCAGAGCAATAACCAGACAGACAAGCAGCGCATAGTAGCAGTGCAATAACCAGACAGACAAGCAGCGCATAGTAGCAGAGCAATAACCAGACAGACAAGCAGCCCATAGTAGCAGAGCAATAACCAGACAGACAAGCAGCGCATAGTAGCAGAGCAATAACCAGACAGACAAGCAGCGCATAGTAGCAGTGCAATAACCAGACAGACAAGCAGCGCATAGTAGCAGAGCAATAACCAGACAGACAAGCAGCGCATAGTAGCAGAGCAATAACCAGACAGACAAGCAGCGCATAGCAGCAGAGCAATAACCAGACAGACAAGCAGCGCATAGTAGCAGAGCAATAACCAGACAGACAAGCAGCGCATAGTAGCAGAGCAATAACCAGACAGACAAGCAGCGCATAGTAGCAGAGCAATAACCAGACAGACAAGCAGCCCATAGTAGCAGAGCAATAACCAGACAGACAAGCAGCCCATAGTAGCAGAGCAATAACCAGACAGACAAGCAGCCCATAGTAGCAGAGCAATAACCAGACAGACAAGCAGCCCATAGTAGCAGAGCGATAACCAGACAGACAAGCAGCCCATAGTAGCAGAGCAATAACCAGACAGACAAGCAGCGCATAGTAGCAGAGCAATAACCAGACAGACAAGCAGCCCATAGTAGCAGAGCGATAACCAGACAGACAAGCAGCGCATAGTAGCAGAGCAATAACCAGACAGACAAGCAGCGCATAGTAGCAGAGCAATAACCAGACAGACAAGCAGCCCATAGTAGCAGAGCAATAACAATACAGACAGACAAGCAGCCCATAGTAGCAGAGCAATAACCAGACAGACAAGCAGCCCATAGTAGCCGAGCAATAACCAGACAGACAAGCAGCACATAGTAGCAGAGCAATAACCAGACAGACAAGCAGCGCATAGTAGCAGAGCAATAACCAGACAGACAAGCAGCACATAGTAGCAGTGCAATAACCAGACAGACAAGCAGCGCATAGTAGCAGTGCAATAACCAGACAGACAAGCAGCGCATAGTAGCAGAGCAATAACCAGACAGACAAGCAGCGCATAGTAGCAGAGCAATAACCAGACAGACAAGCAGCGCATAGTAGCAGAGCAATAACCAGACAGACAAGCAGCGCATAGTAGCAGAGCAATAACCAGACAGACAAGCAGCGCATAGTAGCAGAGCAATAACCAGACAGACAAGCAGCCCATAGTAGCAGAGCAATAACCAGACAGACAAGCAGCCCATAGTAGCAGAGCAATAACCAGACAGACAAGCAGCCCATAGTAGCAGAGCAATAACCAGACAGACAAGCAGCCCATAGTAGCAGAGCAATAACCAGACAGACAAGCAGCCCATAGTAGCAGAGCAATAACCAGACAGACAAGCAGCCCATAGTAGCAGAGCGATAACCAGACAGACAAGCAGCGCATAGTAGCAGAGCAATAACCCAGACAGACAAGCAGCGCATAGTAGCAGAGCAATAACCAGACAGACAAGCAGCGCATAGTAGCAGAGCAATAACCAGACAGACAAGCAGCGCATAGTAGCAGAGCAATAACCAGACAGACAAGCAGCCCATAGTAGCAGAGCAATAACCAGACAGACAAGCAGCGCATAGTAGCAGTGCAATAACCAGACAGACAAGCAGCGCATAGTAGCAGAGCAATAACCAGACAGACAAGCAGCGCATAGTAGCAGTGCAATAACCAGACAGACAAGCAGCGCATAGTAGCAGAGCAATAACCAGACAGACAAGCAGCGCATAGTAGCAGAGCAATAACCAGACAGACAAGCAGCGCATAGTAGCAGAGCAATAACCCAGACAGACAAGCAGCGCATAGTAGCAGTGCAATAACCAGACAGACAAGCAGCGCATAGTAGCAGAGCAATAACCAGACAGACAAGCAGCGCATAGTAGCAGAGCAATAACCAGACAGACAAGCAGCCCATAGTAGCAGAGCAATAACCAGACAGACAAGCAGCGCATAGTAGCAGAGCAATAACCAGACAGACAAGCAGCCCATAGTAGCAGAGCAATAACCAGACAGACAAGCAGCGCATAGTAGCAGTGCAATAACCAGACAGACAAGCAGCGCATAGTAGCAGAGCTATAACCAGACAGACAAGCAGCCCATAGTAGCAGAGCAATAACCAGACAGACAAGCAGCCCATAGTAGCAGAGCAATAACCAGACAGACAAGCAGCGCATAGTAGCAGTGCAATAACCAGACAGACAAGCAGCGCATAGTAGCAGAGCAATAACCAGACAGACAAGCAGCGCATAGTAGCAGAGCAATAACCAGACAGACAAGCAGCCCATAGTAGCAGAGCAATAACCAGACAGACAAGCAGCGCATAGTAGCAGTGCAATAACCAGACAGACAAGCAGCGCATAGTAGCAGAGCAATAACCAGACAGACAAGCAGCGCATAGTAGCAGAGCAATAACCAGACAGACAAGCAGCCCATAGTAGCAGAGCAATAACCAGACAGACAAGCAGCCCATAGTAGCAGAGCAATAACCAGACAGACAAGCAGCGCATAGTAGCAGAGCAATAACCAGACAGACAAGCAGCGCATAGTAGCAGAGCAATAACCAGACAGACAAGCAGCCCATAGTAGCAGAGCAATAACCAGACAGACAAGCAGCGCATAGTAGCAGAGCAATAACCAGACAGACAAGCAGCGCATAGTAGCAGTGCAATAACCAGACAGACAAGCAGCGCATAGTAGCAGAGCAATAACCAGACAGACAAGCAGCGCATAGTAGCAGAGCAATAACCAGACAGACAAGCAGCGCATAGCAGCAGAGCAATAACCAGACAGACAAGCAGCGCATAGTAGCAGAGCAATAACCAGACAGACAAGCAGCGCATAGTAGCAGAGCAATAACCAGACAGACAAGCAGCGCATAGTAGCAGAGCAATAACCAGACAGACAAGCAGCCCATAGTAGCAGAGCAATAACCAGACAGACAAGCAGCCCATAGTAGCAGAGCAATAACCAGACAGACAAGCAGCCCATAGTAGCAGAGCAATAACCAGACAGACAAGCAGCGCATAGTAGCAGAGCAATAACCAGACAGACAAGCAGCCCATAGTAGCAGAGCGATAACCAGACAGACAAGCAGCAGAGCAATAACCAGACAGACAAGCAGCCCATAGTAGCCGAGCAATAACCAGACAGACAAGCAGCGCATGGTAGCAGAGCAATAACCAGACAGACAAGCAGCCCATAGTAGCAGAGCAATAACCAGACAGACAAGCAGCCCATAGTAGCCGAGCAATAACCAGACAGACAAGCAGCGCATAGTAGCAGAGCAATAACCAGACAGACAAGCAGCCCATAGTAGCAGAGCAATAACCAGACAGACAAGCAGCGCATAGTAGCAGAGCAATAACCAGACAGACAAGCAGCGCATAGTAGCAGAGCAATAACCAGACAGACAAGCAGCCCATAGTAGCAGAGCTATAACCAGACAGACAAGCAGCGCATAGTAGCAGAGCAATAACCAGACAGACAAGCAGCGCATAGTAGCAGAGCAATAACCAGACAGACAAGCAGCCCATAGTAGCAGAGCAATAACCAGACAGACAAGCAGCGCATAGTAGCAGAGCAATAACCAGACAGACAAGCAGCCCATAGTAGCAGAGCAATAACCAGACAGACAAGCAGCGCATAGTAGCAGAGCTATAACCAGACAGACAAGCAGCGCATAGTAGCAGAGCAATAACCAGACAGACAAGCAGCGCATAGTAGCAGAGCAATAACCAGACAGACAAGCAGCGCATAGTAGCAGAGCAATAACCAGACAGACAAGCAGCCCATAGTAGCAGAGCAATAACCAGACAGACAAGCAGCGCATAGTAGCAGAGCAATAACCAGACAGACAAGCAGCCCATAGTAGCAGAGCGATAACCAGACAGACAAGCAGCAGAGCAATAACCAGACAGACAAGCAGCCCATAGTAGCCGAGCAATAACCAGACAGACAAGCAGCGCATGGTAGCAGAGCAATAACCAGACAGACAAGCAGCCCATAGTAGCAGAGCAATAACCAGACAGACAAGCAGCCCATAGTAGCCGAGCAATAACCAGACAGACAAGCAGCACATAGTAGCAGAGCAATAACCAGACAGACAAGCAGCCCATAGTAGCAGAGCAATAACCAGACAGACAAGCAGCGCATAGTAGCAGAGCAATAACCAGACAGACAAGCAGCCCATAGTAGCAGAGCAATAACCAGACAGACAAGCAGCGCATAGTAGCAGAGCTATAACCAGACAGACAAGCAGCGCATAGTAGCAGAGCAATAACCAGACAGACAAGCAGCGCATAGTAGCAGAGCAATAACCAGACAGACAAGCAGCCCATAGTAGCAGAGCAATAACCAGACAGACAAGCAGCGCATAGTAGCAGAGCAATAACCAGACAGACAAGCAGCCCATAGTAGCAGAGCAATAACCAGACAGACAAGCAGCGCATAGTAGCAGAGCTATAACCAGACAGACAAGCAGCGCATAGTAGCAGAGCAATAACCAGACAGACAAGCAGCGCATAGTAGCAGAGCAATAACCAGACAGACAAGCAGCGCATAGTAGCAGAGCAATAACCAGACAGACAAGCAGCGCATAGTAGCAGAGCAATAACCAGACAGACAAGCAGCCCATAGTAGCAGAGCGATAACCAGACAGACAAGCAGCCCATAGTAGCAGAGCAATAACCAGACAGACAAGCAGCGCATAGTAGCAGAGCAATAACCAGACAGACAAGCAGCCCATAGTAGCAGAGCAATAACCAGACAGACAAGCAGCGCATAGTAGCAGAGCTATAACCAGACAGACAAGCAGCGCATAGTAGCAGAGCAATAACCAGACAGACAAGCAGCGCATAGTAGCAGAGCAATAACCAGACAGACAAGCAGCGCATAGTAGCAGAGCAATAACCAGACAGACAAGCAGCCCATAGTAGCAGAGCAATAACCAGACAGACAAGCAGCGCATAGTAGCAGAGCAATAACCAGACAGACAAGCAGCCCATAGTAGCAGAGCGATAACCAGACAGACAAGCAGCAGAGCAATAACCAGACAGACAAGCAGCCCATAGTAGCCGAGCAATAACCAGACAGACAAGCAGCGCATGGTAGCAGAGCAATAACCAGACAGACAAGCAGCCCATAGTAGCAGAGCAATAACCAGACAGACAAGCAGCCCATAGTAGCCGAGCAATAACCAGACAGACAAGCAGCACATAGTAGCAGAGCAATAACCAGACAGACAAGCAGCCCATAGTAGCAGAGCAATAACCAGACAGACAAGCAGCGCATAGTAGCAGAGCAATAACCAGACAGACAAGCAGCGCATAGTAGCAGAGCAATAACCAGACAGACAAGCAGCCCATAGTAGCAGAGCAATAACCAGACAGACAAGCAGCGCATAGTAGCAGAGCTATAACCAGACAGACAAGCAGCGCATAGTAGCAGAGCAATAACCAGACAGACAAGCAGCGCATAGTAGCAGAGCAATAACCAGACAGACAAGCAGCCCATAGTAGCAGAGCAATAACCAGACAGACAAGCAGCGCATAGTAGCAGAGCAATAACCAGACAGACAAGCAGCCCATAGTAGCAGAGCAATAACCAGACAGACAAGCAGCGCATAGTAGCAGAGCTATAACCAGACAGACAAGCAGCGCATAGTAGCAGAGCAATAACCAGACAGACAAGCAGCGCATAGTAGCAGAGCAATAACCAGACAGACAAGCAGCGCATAGTAGCAGAGCAATAACCAGACAGACAAGCAGCCCATAGTAGCAGAGCAATAACCAGACAGACAAGCAGCCCATAGTAGCAGAGCAATAACCAGACAGACAAGCAGCCCATAGTAGCAGAGCGATAACCAGACAGACAAGCAGCCCATAGTAGCAGAGCAATAACCAGACAGACAAGCAGCCCATAGTAGCAGAGCAATAACCAGACAGACAAGCAGCACATAGTAGCAGAGCAATAACCAGACAGACAAGCAGCCCATAGTAGCAGAGCAATAACCAGACAGACAAGCAGCGCATAGTAGCAGAGCAATAACCAGACAGACAAGCAGCCCATAGTAGCAGAGCAATAACCAGACAGACAAGCAGCGCAATAACCAGACAGACAAGCAGCCCATAGTAGCAGAGCAATAACCAGACAGACAAGCAGCGCATAGTAGCAGAGCAATAACCAGACAGACAAGCAGCACATAGTAGCAGCTTCTTGGACGCTCCACAAAGCCTTGATACAGGTAACACCATCACCCTACCTGTGTGTCTCTGGGGCAATGGTGGAGAGGAAAGCGCCCAGACACAGGGAGGACATACAAACTCCTTGCAGATGTTGTCCTTGGTGGGACTGGAACCTAGAACACAAACACTGCAAAGCACCAGCGCTAACTACTGAGCTACTGTGCCACCCTGAGGGGAGAGAGAGTTTGTTTCTTCTAATAAAATGAATATTGCAGGATCTAGAACAAGAGAACAAATCCTCCCAAATGCAAAAAGAACTTTATATTCAGGATTAGAACCCAGGACCTCAGCGCTGGAAACCATTATCACTAACCACTGAGCTACTGTGCGAGCCTGAAGGGATGATGTTCATGTTCACAAGTTGAAAAATAAATATTTTTTTGCTGTTTTCAGAAAACATGATTTAAATAGTTTCTGAAAAGATTAGAACTCAGCAGTAGCAATTACTACAAAGTAACAGTGCTAACCACTGAGCAGCCACAAGACCACAGAGAAGCTACAAGACCACAGAGAAGCTACAGATCAGATCACAGGTCTCTCCTCAGATGGCCAAAAAGTAAAAAAGTGTCACCAAGAAGACACAAGTCCATTACCTTTACCCTAACAACTGTTTGGATATTGATCTTTTGTTAGATTTAAACCCAGGATCTCAGTGCTAAAAAATGAGCAGTGCTAACCACTGAGCCACTGTGCTGCCCGTGAGAATTGGTAATTGTGTGCTATATATAATGCTATATTGTAGTATATACCACAATTAGTCAAAACAGCGCAAGTTGAAAAGAAAATCATTTATCAAGATTAGAACCCAGGACCTCAGAGCTGTAAAGCAGCCGTGCTAATGTGCAGAATTGCTGCTAAGGAAAAACTGCCTTTAGGACCTAGGTTATTTTCCTCCAGTGTGTGCTTCAGTGTGCGCTCCATTGTGTGCTCTCCAGTATGTGCTCCAGTGTGTGTGCTCCAGTGTGTGCGCTCCAGTGTGTGCGCTCTCCATTATGCGCTCTCCAGTGTGTGCTCTCCAGTGTGTGCTCTCCAGTGTGTGCGCCCCAGTGTGTGCGCCCCAGTGTGTGTGCTCCAGTGTGTGCTCCAGTGTGTGCGCTCCAGTGTGTGCGCCCCAGTGTGTGTGCTCCAGTGTGTGCTCCAGTGTGTGCGCTCCAGTGTGTGCGCCCCAGTGTGTGTGCTCCAGTGTGTGCTCCAGTGTGTGCGCTCCAGTGTGTGCGCTCCAGTGTGTGCTCTCCAGTGTGTGCTCTCCAGTGTGTGCGCTCCAGTGTGTGCTCCAGTGTGTGCGCTCCAGTGTGTGCGCTCCAGTGTGTGCTCTCCAGTGTGCATTCCAGTGTGTGCGCCCCAGTGTGTGCACTCCAGTGTGTGCTCCAGTGGGTGCTCTTCAGTGTGTGCGCTCCAGTGTGTGCGCTCCAGTGTGTGCGCTCCAGTGTGTGCGCTCCAGTGTGTCTGCTCCAGTGTGTGCGCTCCAGTGTGTCTGCTCCAGTGTGTGCGCTCCAGTGTGTTCGCTCCAGTGTGTGCGCTCCAGTGTGCGTGCTCCATTGTGCGCACTCCAGTGTACGCGCTCCAGTGTGCGCGCTCCAGTGTGTGTGCCCTCCAGTGTGCGCTCCAGTGTGTGTGCTCCAGTGTGTGTGCTCCAGTGTGTGCGCTCCAGTGTGTCTACTCCAGTGTGTGCCCTCCAGTGTGCGCTCCAGTGTGCGCACTCCAGTGTGCGCGCTCCAGTGTGCGCGCTCCAGGGTGTGCTTTCCAGTGTGTTTGCTCCAGTGTGTGCGCTCCAGTGTGCGTGCTCCATTGTGCGCACTCCAGTGTGTGTGCTCTACAGTGTGCGCACTCCAGTGTGCGCGCTCCAGTGTGCGCTCCAGTGTGCGCGCTCCAGTGTGTGTGCCCTCCAGTGTGTGCTCCAGTGTGTGTGCTCCAGTGTGTGCGCTCCGGTGTGTGCGCTCCAGTGTGTGCGCTCCAGTGTGTGCGCTCCAGTGTGTGCGCTCCAGTGTGTCTGCTCCAGTGTGTGCGCTCCAGTGTGTTCGCTCCAGTGTGTGCGCTCCAGTGTGAGTGCTCCATTGTGCGCACTCCAGTGTGTGCGCTCCAGTGTACGCGCTCCAGTGTGCGCGCTCCAGTGTGCGCTCCAGTGTGCGCGCTCCAGTGTGTGTGCCCTCCAGTGTGCGCTCCAGTGTGTGTGCTCCAGTGTGTGTGCTCCAGTGTGTGCGCTCCAGTGTGTGTGCTCCAGTGTGTGCCCTCCAGTGTGCGCTCCAGTGTGCGCACTCCAGTGTGCGCGCTCCAGTGTGCGCGCTCCAGGGTGTGCTTTCCAGTGTGTTTGCTCCAGTGTGTGTGCTCCAGTGTGCGTGCTCCATTGTGCGCACTCTAGTGTGTGTGCTCCAGTGTGTGCGCTCCAGTGTGCGCGCTACAGTGTGCGCACTCCAGTGTGCGCGCTCCAGTGTGCGCTCCAGTGTGCGCGCTCCAGTGTGTGTGCCCTCCAGTGTGTGCTTCAGTGTGTGTGCTCCAGTGTGTGCGCTCCGGTGTGTGCGCTCCAGTGTGGGCCCTCCAGTGTGCGCTCCAGTGTGTGTGCTCCAGTGTGTGTGCTCCAGTGTGTGCGCTCCAGTGTGTCTACTCCAGTGTGTGTGTTCCAGTGTGTGCCCTCCAGTGTGCGCTCCAGTGTGTGCACTCCAGTGTGCGCGCTCCAGTGTGCGCGCTCCAGGGTGTGCTTTCCAGTGTGTTTGCTCCAGTGTGTGCGCTCCAGTGTGCGTGCTCCATTGTGCGCACTCCAGTGTGTGTGCTCCAGTGTGTGCGCTCCAGTGTGCGCGCTCCAGTGTGCGCGCTCCAGTGTGCGCTCCAGTGTGCGCGCTCCAGTGTGTGTGCCCTCCAGTGTGTGCTCCAGTGTGTGTGCTCCAGTGTGTGCACTCCGGTGTGTGCGCTCCAGTGTGTGCACTCCAGTGTGTGCCCTCCAGTGTGCGCTCCAGTGTGCGTGCTCCATTGTGCGCACTCCAGTGTGTGAGCTCCAGTGTGCGCGCTCCAGTGTGCGCGCTCCAGTGTGTGTGCCCTCCAGTGTGCGCTCCAGTGTGTGTGCTCCAGTGTGTGTGCTCCAGTGTGTGCACTCCAGTGTGTCTACTCCAGTGTGTGTGCTCCAGTGTGCGCGCTCCAGTGTGTGTGCTCCAGTGGGTGCCCTTCAGTGTGTGCTCCAGTGTGTGCGCTCCAGTGTGCGCGCTCCAGGGTGTGCTCTCCAGTGTGTGCAATGCTCCAGTGTGCGCTCCAGTGTGTGCGCTCCAGTGTGTGCTCTCCAGTGTGTGCTCTCCAGTGTGTGCACTCCAGTGTGCGCGCTCCAGTGTGCGCGCTCCAGTGTGCGCAGTAGTGGACAGCCCCTTTAACCATTTTGACTCTTATGTGAGATTAATGCGGCCCCCAGGGTCCGTCCTCTGCTGTGACTGATTGTTCCTGTTCTTCTAAACTAAACATCTTTACACGGTTCCAGCATTTCTAATTGTAACTGTGACGACATGGACTCTCATGGGTTAAAGTTTCTTAAAATCCAGCCAGACAGCATGATAGATTGTCTATAGACGGGGGAGAAGTCCCTCATTGTTTTTACAAGACTCTTGTTGACTCAATGTAATTGTGTTGGCCACTGAAAGCCAAACGTATTGTTTCTCCAGACATTTCCAGTAACCATTGTATTGTAGTTGTGTATTGATAATGTGATTACCTTAGTAGCCATTGTCTAGTCGGTGACTCCCAGTTTACATGTACACCCTCAGTCTTTCTATGCACATCATTTAAATGAACATTATCCATGCAGCTTGAAATTCCTCCACTGGGAGAAGCAATCTTGTCCAACCAATCGATGAGGATGCAGTGTATCCAAGTGGAAGGTTGTGGCTATAAAAAGGACTTCTTTAAGCCACCAGGGGTTGTTGATGGATGCTGATGGATTCAGTCTAAGCTCTTTGGAGCTGACTAGAGGATCAGGATATCTTATGGCTTCAATCTAGGGACTCCGGATCCGGTTGGAGACCATATCCACAGTCTAGGGATTTCGACTCCGGATGCCAGGATTTTAACATCAAACCAGGACTACCTAAGGAGGACACTCAGGTTGGGACAGTTCAGTCACCTGTTACAGACTTTGCAGACCTCAGACAGCTTGGAACCTGTGAGGCATGGACATTCTAAATCCCTGGTGAGCCAGCGGAAGGGGGAGACTCTGTTGCCTGTTACATTTGTGTGTTTTGCTGGTTATGTGTTATGTGCCGTTAATTGTTTGGGGATCCAATAAAGTCTAATTATTGTGGTTCCCTCACCCTGTGTTGTCTGAGTAGTGTTACGCCCACGGTTAAGGAGGCCGGCGTTCAGTTGGGATGAGCCCTGAGCCACGCTGTCTTTCTAAAGGCGGCGGGTTTTAGTGGACGAGAGCACCCACTGAGCCCCGTGTCTCCACAATTGGTGGCAGCAGTGGGATACTACTCAGCCTGGTTTACCCAGGGGAGCTGCAGCGGACTGGTGTTTTCGGACACCGTCCAGGGATCAACAACCAGAGAGGCACATAAGCATACCCAGCAGGCCATAGGGGAGGCATTCAGGTTTCGGACGCTGCCATGTCCAACCCCACCAGCTCAGCCATGGGACAAGGACAAGAGAGGAGTTACGACCGCTGCAGTAAATGGATGCTGCAGGATCTGTGCCGGAGGCGAGAGATTGTCTGCTGGAGTGCTGAGACTCGGTCGGACTTGATCCGGAAATTAGTCCGTTGGGATGCCCAGAATGATGCAGAGGACGATGAGGATCCCGCCGATATTGACCCAGAGGATGTAGACTATGTGCCACATCATGGATCTAGTGACAATCGGGAATCAACTTTGTCCAAAATGGCCCAAAACACAGCGTTGTTGGCTGCATTGGGGCCTAGATCCTCAAGAGAAGAGAGGGCTTATGTTCTGGAATATGTTTATGGGATTCCAGCTGCAGTACTGCTAACACCAGCCGCTCGAGAAGGATGGTCCCGCTACCCAGCAGAAGCTGCGCCAAAACGAAGGACTACAAACAGGGCCTGTGACTCGCCCAATCTATGGCGCTGTTATACATGTGGGCGCAATGGACATCTAGATAAAGATTGTCTCCAAAACCGAGGCCGCATGCTTGTAGCCCGTCTGCCACTCCAACCAGTCAACATATGCCGAGATGAACCAACGAGACCTGAGGAATGCTACTCCCAAGAAACACCAATAGTTGAGGAAGTGGTTTATCCAGTCCACACCCTACGGCAGGCCGGACACCGTACACCAGCCAACCTCCATCCCCACATCCAGACGGTCAAGGTCGGTGATATACAGGCTCAGGGACTTCGAGACATTGGATCTTCCATCACTCTGGTAAGCCCAGTTATTGTTTCTCCAGAAGACCCTGTACCAGATTCCCAATTATCCATCTCCCTGGCTGAGGGCCAGCGCTCAGACATCCCTCTGGCATGTGTGCAGTTGGACCTAAAAACCGACCAGGGAGAGGTCGAGGTGGAGCTTGTGGATAGCCTCCCCACACCTGGTATTTTGGGGACCATCCAGGAAGTGATCGATGTGGGGATTGTGAACAACCTCCCCATTCCTGACATTGTGGAGACTGACCAGAGCAAGGCTGATGTGGAGATTATGGACACCGTCCACACACCTGTTGTTTCGGGAACTAGCCAGGAGGAAGTTGAAGTCGGGTTCATAGATGGCCCCACCAAGCCTGTTGTTTCGGATACCACTCAAAGGGAAGTGAAAGTGGGGCTTGTGAATTACCTGCTCACACCAGTTATTTTGGAGAATGACCTAGGACAAGGACTAGCCAGTCAGTTTGAAGAAGCCATCACCCACCTCCAAGCCAAGCAGGACCCTGATGTGGATCTTTCTAACATCTTTTCCAGGGATGGTTTGCATTCCCGGTCTCCAGCATCCACTTCTGAGCCAAGAACCGTGAGTAAGCCTAACCACACTGTGGCTATTGACTGGGGGAGGATTGATAGTGGGAGATTTGTGCAGGCCCAACTCATGGACCCCACCTTAGTGCTTGTCCACCATATGGCTGCTCAACTTGGGGGAGGTAATCAGGGGGAGGTGTATAGATGCGAGCCTCTGTTGCTGACCTCACCATTAAAAAGGACAATGCCGTCAAGAGGAGAAGGATGATCGGAAGCCTATCATGTCTGGCTAATATTAAGAAGGGGGAGGAATGTGACGACATGGACTCTCATGGGTTAAAGTTTCTTAAAATCCAGCCAGACAGCATGATAGATTGTCTATAGACGGGGGAGAAGTCCCTCATTGTTTTTACAAGACTCTTGTTGACTCAATGTAATTGTGTTGGCCACTGAAAGCCAAACGTATTGTTTCTCCAGACATTTCCAGTAACCATTGTATTGTAGTTGTGTATTGATAATGTAATTACCTTAGTAGCCATTGTCTAGTCGGTGACTCCCAGTTTACATGTACACCCTCAGTCTTTCTATGCACATCATTTAAATGAACATTATCCATGCAGCTTGAAATTCCTCCAATGGGAGAAGCAATCTTGTCCAACCAATCGATGAGGACGCAGTGTATCCAAGTGGAAGGTTGTGGCTATAAAAAGGACTTCTTTAAGCCACCAGGGGTTGTTGATGGATGCTGATGGATCCAGTCTAAGCTCTTTGGAGCTAACTAGAGGATCAGGATATCTTATGGCTTCAATCTAGGGACTCCGGACCCGGTTGGAGACCATATCCACAGCCTAGGGATTTCGACTCCGGCTGCCAGGATTTTAACATCAAACCAGGACTACCTAAGGAGGACACTCAGGTTGGGACAGTTCAGTCACCTGTTACAGACTTTGCAGACCTCAGACAGCTTGGAACCTGTGAGGCATGGACATTCTAATCCCTGGTGAGCAGCGGAAGGGTGAGACTCTGTTGCCTGTTACATTTGTGTGTTTTGCTGGTTATGTGTTATGTGCCGTTAATTGTTTGGGGATCCAATAAAGTCTAATTATTGTGGTTCCCTCACCCTGTGTTGTCTGAGTAGTGTTACGCCCACGGTTAGGGAGGTCGGCGTTCAGTTGGGATGAGCCCTGGGCCACGCTGTCTTTCTAAAGGCGGCGGGTTTTAGTGGACGAGAGCACCCACTGCCCCCCGTGTCTCCACAGTAACCACCAGATTTCATATTTAGTTATTTTTGGGAATAGCACAAAATATTTAATCAATAGCCCAAGAACTTTCCAAAGCGGAGCAGACGTCTTCCACCCCCCTCCATCCAGCATTACCTACACAGTCTAATGATGGGAGTGCACACACCATGTAATGCCTGGTTTCTCCTGTGGGGGCGCTGCAGGTGAAGTGCACAGGTTTCACCATGCTCACTGGCCATCCTAGCTGCAGAGCCGTGTATGATCATCACCTTAGCATGGTGTCACCGTGGAGGATCCCTTTTAGGGCATCATGAAGCAATAAAAATACCATAGGTAATAAAAACCCAATCTGACCCTAACAGTGTGACTCCCCTTTAAGGATTTTAAACAAAGTGTCTTATATTTATTCAGGTTTCTATAACTGCAATCAAAATGATTCACCCCAAACCCACATGAGTCATTTAGAACTTTAGCATAAAAAACAATGTCCCATCTGCCCCGTCCCCCATAGTGAGTTTTATGTGTAGCGTGGCGCGGGGCGGATGTCATGGGTGAGGTGTCGCTTCCTGACACCCCGTAATCACGGCCCTGGCTGAGTGTGTGGACTTGAGTAGTGTCAGCCATAGACTCGTGCCGGCCGCATGTGGCCGATGGCTTCAGCCGACCAGGACCAAATGACGACTCGTTCCACAGAAGGGACCAACAGTCCATTATAAATGATAAAACTTTACTTATTAGTTCTTTCTTATCAACTTTGCACCCCAGATAAAGGGCACATAACGTCCAGCACGTCTCAGCTCTGCACAGCCAAATCACACACTTTCAGTTCCACAGGGACTAGTCCTGTTCCATCACAACACGGTCCACCGCCTTACATATAAGCTACATTTACAGACTTTATGCTGTTTGCATTATAACAATCAAACTGGAAGAATGTTAGTGCCCCAACACAACTAATAACAAGGAGTTTCTCCAAATTCTGCACAAAATACCTCTTCTTCTGAATCCTGCGGTCTCAGAATTGTGATCCAAGTATCTCATACTTAGTAGAGCCTCTCTGGCTGTTATGACCTACTGCCCCTCTGGCTGTTATGACCTACTGCCCCTCTGGCTGCTATGACCTGCTGGCCCTCTGGCTGTTATGACCTACTGCCCCTCTGGCTGCTATGACCTGTTGCCCCTCTGGCTGCTGTGACCTGTTGCCCCTCTGGCTGCTGTGACCTGTTGCCCCTCTGGCTGCTATGACCTGCTGCCCCTCTGGCTGTTATGATCTGCTTCTCTTCTAGCTGTTAAGACCTGCTGCCCCACTGGCTGTTATCCCCTGCTGGCCCTCTGGCTGTTATCCCCTGCTGGCCCTCTGGCTGTTATCCCCTGCTGGCCCTCTGGCTGTTATCCCCTGCTGCCCCTCTGGCTGTTATCACCTGCTGCCTCTCTGGCTGTTATCACCTGCTGCTTCTCTGGCTGTTATCCCCTGCTGGCCCTCTGGCTGTTATCCCCTGCTGGCCCTCTGGCTGTTATCCCCTGCTGGCCCTCTGGCTGTTATCACCTGCTGCCCCTCTGGCTGTTATCACCTGCTGCCTCTCTGGCTGTTATCCCCTGCTGGCCCTCTGGCTGTTATCACCTGCTGCCCCTCTAGCTGTTATCACCTGCTGGCCCACTGGCTGTTATCACCTGCTGGCCCACTGGCTGTTATCACCTGCTGTCCCTCTGGCTGTTATCACCTACTGCCCCTCTGGCTGTTATCACCTGCTGGCCCTCTGGCTATTATCCCCTGCTGGCCCTCTGGCTGTTATCACCTGCTGCCCCTCTGGCTGTTATCACCTGCTGGCCCTCTGGCTATTATCCCCTTCTGGCCCTCTGGCTGTTATCACCTGCTGCCCCTCTGGCTGTTATCCCCTGCTGGCCCTCTAGCTGTTATCACCTGCTGGCCCTCTAGCTGTTATCACCTGCTGGCCCACTGGCTGTTATCACCTGCTGGCCCACTGGCTGTTATCACCTGCTGGCCCTCTGACTATTAAGACCTGCTGCCCCTCTGGCTGTTATCACCTGCTGTCCCTCTCGCTGTTATCACCTGCTGTCCCACTGGCTGTTATCACCTGCTGTCCCTCTGGCTGTTATCTCCTGCTGGTCCTCTGGCTGTTATCACCTGCTGCCCCTCTGGCTGTTATCACCTGCTGCCCCTCTGGCTGTTATCACCTGCTGCCCCTCTGGCTGTTATCACCTGCTGGCCCACTGGCTGTTATCACCTGCTGGCCCACTGGCTGTTATCACCTGCTCTAGACCAAATACATAGCCAGACACTAGCTTCTGGCAGCACTCCTGAGGAATCTTAGCCCAGTCCTCATAGCGTATGGCCTCCAGGTCACTAATATTCTTGGTTTGTCAAAAGAGTGGCCCAAAGAGCTAAAGGGAACCTGTCATATCAAAAACCTCTATTAATCTGCAGAATTGGGGTTAATAGGGGTCTGCAGCCATGTGGCCCCAGCCCTGAAAGCCTGGCTATCAGGAGGAAATTAACTTTAACCCTCGGGTTTTTAGTTATAGAGCTGTTCCAGCGCAGCTTCAGTCACCGCTCAGTGCATAGTGATTTGCGACAGTAACTGTACCCCAGCACTGACTGACAGCCGGCGTAGCACTGATGCACTGTAGAGCTGACTGTCAGTCAGTGCTGGGGTGCGGTTACAACTGCCGTTCACTATGTACTTAGTGGGGGCTCGATGCTGTGTACAGTGAAGCACAGCAGTGCCTCGGTGATGTGTACAGTGAAGCACAGCAGTGCCTCGGTGATGTGTACAGTGACGCACAGCAGTGCCTCGGTGATGTGTACAGTGAAGCACAGCAGTGCCTCGGTGATGTGTACAGTGGAGCACAGCAGTGCCTCGGTGATGTGTACAGTGAAGCACAGCAGTGCCTCGGTGATGTGTACAGTGGAGCACAGCAGTGCCTCGGTGATGTGTACAGTGAAGCACAGCAGTGCCTCGGTGATGTGTACAGTGAAGCACAGCAGTGCCTCGGTGATGTGTACAGTGAAGCACAGCAGTGCCTCGGTGATGTGTACAGTGGAGCACAGCAGTGCCTCGGTGATGTGTACAGTGAAGCACAGCAGTGCCTCGGTGATGTGTACAGTGAAGCACAGCAGTGCCTCGGTGATGTGTACAGTGACGCACAGCAGTGCCTCGGTGATGTGTACAGTGAAGCACAGCAGTGCCTCGATGATGTGTACAGTGGAGCACAGCAGTGCCTCGATGATGTGTACAGTGAAGCACAGCAGTACCTCGGTGATGTGTACAGTGGAGCACAGCAGTGCCTCGGTGATGTGTACAGTGGAGCACAGCAGTGCCTCGATGATGTGTACAGTGAAGCACAGCAGTACCTCGGTGATGTGTACAGTGGAGCACAGCAGTGCCTCGGTGATGTGTACAGTGACGCACAGCAGTGCCTCGGTGATGTGTACAGTGAAGCACAGCAGTGCCTCGATGATGTGTACAGTGGAGCACAGCAGTGCCTCGATGATGTGTACAGTGAAGCACAGCAGTACCTCGGTGATGTGTACAGTGAAGCACAGCAGTGCCTCGGTGATGTGTACAGTGGAGCACAGCAGTGCCTCGGTGATGTGTACAGTGGAGCACAGCAGTGCCTCGGTGATGTGTACAGTGGAGCACAGCAGTGCCTCGGTGATGTGTACAGTGGAGCACAGCAGTGCCTCGGTGATGTGTACAGTGGAGCACAGCAGTGCCTCGGTGATGTGTACAGTGGAGCACAGCAGTGCCTCGGTGATGTGTACAGTGGAGCACAGCAGTGCCTCGGTGATGTCTACAGTGAAGCACAGCAGTGCCTCGGTGATGTGTACAGTGGAGCACAGCAGTGCCTCGGTGATGTGTACAGTGGAGCACAGCAGTGCCTCAGTGATGTATACAGTGGAGCACAGTGGGGCGAGTGTCATGCTTAAGTCATTCCGTATGTCATGAGAGTTCAATGTGATTGTGCAATTTTTTTCTCGCCCAGCACCCGTATGCGATGCGTTTTTAACATAATCTTTTACATACTATAATAGCTGTAAATTTAAGCTAGCTGTTATAATTAATAAAGCAATCTTTTCTAAAAAATAGACAGATAATTTGCAGATATAGAAAATAGAAAAAATAGCGTGCGGTCCGCCCTATTTTTGATAACCAGTAAAGCAGACAGCTGGGGGCTTGTATTATGAGGCTGGGAAGATCCATGGTTATTGGGCCCTCCTTAGCCTAAAGATGGCAGCCAGCAGCTGCACCAGAAGTGGTGCATATATTAGATGCTCCAATTCTGGTGCTGTACCCGGCTCTTCCCGCTTACCCTGGTGCGTTGGCAATCGGGGTAATACTTTTGGGGTTGAGGTCAGCTATTAGACACCCCCATTATTAACCAGTAAGTAAAAACCCCAACTCTAACAACCATTACCCCGATTGCCACCGCACCAGAGCAATCGGAAGAGGCGGACAAAGTGTCAGAATTGGAGCATCTAATGGATGTTCTACTTCTGGGGCTGCTAAAGGTTGCTAATTTTAAGGTTGGGAAGAGCCAAATAACCATGGACCTTCCCAGCCTCATAATACCAGCCCCCAACTGTCTGCTTTGACTTTACTGTTTTTATAAAATAGGGGAGATCCCATGTTGTTTTTTTCCATGTATTTATTAAATTAAACGAGCCTAAATAGCTGTAGAATAAACTGCACATGAAAGGCACTGAAGAGGCAGTTTATATATGTAGGGGGTTGTGACAATGTATATCCGCAGTATATCTATGTATCTAATATCTATCTAATATCTTTAGTTTTTTTCTTCTTTGAGATGTATGAGTAATTGAGCATCATACAGACGATGCGTGTGCCGTGCGTTTTCTTTCTTTGCACCCATAGACTTGCCTTGCCGAGTCCTGGGCGTTTCGCCCTGCCGTGTATGGCACACTGTGACTTTATCTCCAGCCCGAAAAACTCGCAGATGGCACTGAAACATTGGTGCGAGCGCGGTGCGATTCTTTGTATGATTGCACTCACAGTATTTATACGCAGATGTAACCGGACCCCGACTCTCAGCCTCTCGCCTGGACCGGGTTTGGGGCTGAAGTGCTCGGGGGTTAATACTGACTCATAACATGTAATACATATTTCATTTTTTTATTTTTTTTTGCATGGGACGATTACACTAAATAATAGTATAAAATATGTGCCTTACTCATTATCCCCTGGTCCAGTGCTGAGTTTCCGCCACTGATATCGTCCGCAGCGCTAATAGAATGTGGACACCGCTGCAGCCAGCCAGTGAGATCAGTTTGAGGCGTTCAGGCGCTGAGCTCACTGATTGGCTGCCGTGCTGTTAATGGACATCAGCGCTGCAGCCAATATCAGACACAGGCAGCATTCTCAGACTCAGTGCTAGACCCAAGAAGGGTGAGTGAAGCACAATATGTTGTTTTTTTTTATAAACCAGCAGCCTTAGGACAAGAGGTTTTCTTAAGGACGACGACACCTTTACCGACTTAGGAAACGTCTTCCCCTCCTTAGTGTAAGTGCGAGGATAAGGCGATGATATCCCGGCTTCCTTTGGGTCACACGCATGTAGCAGAGCTGAACTCGTCATCTGACGCTCTGCATTATGGCAGCGTCTCCAGCCCAGGCCTCAGCTGCTGCAGAACATGATGAGAATGATAAATCTGCAGATCAGTCATGGAGTGACCCCGCGGTGGTTTCGCCTCTAGATCGGCTGTTTCTAGGGGTCAGTCCTAGAGAAGCTGCTTCTCAGTCTTTGCTGGGGATGAAGGATCAGCGGCTGATCTCCGAGCACCGCTGATCCCTGATCCCTCACTTTCACCTCCAGTTTTCGACTTTCTCATGACTAATAAATGTCCTTGTCTTGACAAGCGAGACATGAAGCAGAAGATTGAGCGCAGCGCGGCCGGGACGTTCCATGTGAGGGTCACACATCCTATCACGCTGGCCGGCGTTCAACGCTGAACATCTGATACTTTACAACATTCATCATTCATAACCCCGCGCCATGGGGAGAGAAGTTGCAGGACGACCGCGCCACGGGGAGAGGGAGCACAGGACGACCGTGCCGCGGGGAGAGGGAGTGCAGGGCGACCGCGCCATAGGGAGAGGGAGCGCAGGACAACCGCGCCACGGGGAGAGGGAGAGCAGGACGACCACGCCACGGGGAGCGGGAGAGCAGGACGACCACGCCACGGGGAGAGGGAGAGCAGGACGACCACGCCACGGGGAGAGGGAGCGCAGGACGACCGTGCCGCGGGGAGAGGGAGTGCAGGGAGACCGCGCCATAGGGAGAGGGAGCGCAGGACAACCGCGCCACGGGGAGAGGGAGAGCAGGACGACCACGCCACGGGGAGCGGGAGAGCAGGACGACCACGCCACGGGGAGAGGGAGAGCAGGACGACCACGCCACGGGGAGAGGGAGAGCAGGACGACCACGCCACGGGGAGAGGGAGGGCAGGACGACCACGCCACGGGGAGAGGGAGGGCAGGACGACCGTGCCACGGGGAGAGGGAGGGCAGGACGACCGTGCCACGGGGAGAGGGAGGGCAGGACGACCACGCCACGGGGAGAGGGAGGGCAGGACGACCGTGCCACGGGGAGAGGGAGGGCAGGACGACCACGCCACGGGGAGAGGGAGGGCAGGACGACCGTGCCACGGGGAGAGGAAGCATCAGGCTGACCGCGCCATGAAGAGAAGCGCAGGACGACCGCGCCACGGGGAGAGGAAGCATCAGGCTGACCGCGCCATGGAGAGAAGCGCAGGACGACCGCGCCACGGGGAGAGGAAGCGTCAGGATGGCCGCACCATGGGGAGAGGAAGCGTCGGGTGGCTGTGCCATGGAGAGATGTATAATAAAGTTCACCGCACTCTCCAATATTTTTTCATGCAGTAAGTGAGATTTATTCGAGAAATACAGACGGTGGACAGTAGAAGGCAAGAGGATAAGCGACAATAACGTTTCGACCTGTGAGGTCTTTATCAGAAAATCGCTTTAAGCAATGTGGTCTGGGCGCTCCCGCGCCTGTGTCCCTGCTGGTCCGTCAGTGTGTGTGTGTAAATCTCACTTACTGCATGAAAAAATATTGGAGAGTGCGGTGAACTTTATTATACATTACCTGGGAATTCATATCCCATCTACCAGCACCTCTCAATGCAAACGGCTGTATGCACACCAATATTCTAATACTTACGTGCCATGGAGAGAAGCGCAGGACGACCGCACCATGGGGAGAGGAAGCGCAGGACGACCGCACCACAGGGAGAGGGAGAGCAGGATGGTCATGCCACATGGAGAGGAAGCGCAGGACAGGCACACCACGGGGATAGGAAGCGCAGGACAGGCACACCACGGGGAGAGGAAGTGCAGAAAGGCTGCGCCATGGGGAGAGGACAAGCAGGACGACCGCGCCACGTACAGAGGAAAAGCAGGATGGTCATGCCACGGGGAGACGAAGCGTCGGGCGGCCGCACCATGGAGAGAAGTGCAGGACGGCCGCATCATGGAGAGAAGTGCAGGACAGTCATGCCACGGGGAGAGGAAGCACAGGACAGGCACGCCACATGGAGAAGAAGCGCAGGACAGGCACACCACGGGGATAGGAAGTGCAGGACAGGCACACCACGGGGATAGGAAGCGCAGGATGGCCACGCCACGGGTAGAGGAAGTGCAGGATGGCCACGCCACGGGGAGAGGAAGTGCAGAAATACTGCGCCATGGGGAGAGGACAAGCAGGATGGCCGCGCCACAGGATGAGTAAGTGCAGGATGGCCATACCATGGGACAAGGAAGCGCAGGATGGCCGCACCATGGGGAGAGGAAGTGCAGGACGGTCACGCCAGATGGAGAAGAAGCGCAGGACGGCCTTGCCACGGGGAGAGGAAGCACAGGACGGCCGCAGAACTGGAGGACTCGTCATGGACACATTCAGCAGATGAGAATTCTGCAGTGTTCATCTCCTCGCCGGTCCTCGCTCCAGACTCCTCAGTGATTTGCAGAAGTTTTGATTACAGCTCTGGAAGATAAGACAGGAAATAAGTTTAAATTGGTGCAAAATACAGAAAGTGAAATATCTGCAAAGCAAAAGTCATTACCACCGTCGGTGTATTGTGGGACAGGAGACCAGAGACCAGGGGGAGAGGACATTACTGTGCTCAGAGGAGCGGGGTCTGCAGCCAGGGGTCCGCACAGGAGCCGTATACACTGAATGCTGGATAATAATTAAAAGTAAAAAAAAAATGCATTGGAGCTATGAAAAGTGGTTGCATAAGTATACATACCCCAAAGGCTGCACCTAAACAAAGTTTACTATCAATATGAAAGGACAATATAAAAAATATTGGGTGACCTTGTGAAAGTCGTTCTCTAATAATGGATCCATCTATAGTCATGGCCATATTTGACGTTAAACACTTCAAGTGGTTACGCCCCCTACTGGTAAGTCAGAGCAAAAGTCTCCATACCTTTCTAATGTGTATGGCAGCCTTAAAAAGTAACATCAGACAAACCTGACAATATTATGTTTGGAGAAATCCGGCGTGTGAGATTGGATAAGCTGTCATCAGAGGTCGGCCCTTGAAGAAGCCAAAGGGGCGAAACTCCAGTTGGGTTGGATGCTGAGTGTATTTTTGGTCCAAGAGACGTTCTTCCAGCCGGACTGCCTATTATAAAGTGCTTGATTTATTCCTTATGGTGAACAAGGCCGCAGTAGTTGTTGATATCACATTATCCCATATTTTCTTACTATGATAGGGTTGCTCTAGTTTGTGCGCTCATTCCCTCCACAGCTTTTATTACTCCCCTCTGTGCAGGCTTCTCCAGCTTCTCCTTGGAGGTGAAGAACGGATGCAACATATTTGGGATCAGTCCCATTAAGGTGAGTTTGGTCCGGGATTTGGCCATAAAGCAGACATGTCTCGGTTTTCTACGGAGCGGATCGCATTATGACTTAAACGGTTTATTTGGACGTTGGGCGCTGGGGGACGGGCGGCCGCGCTCATCACGCCAATTAGCGACAGTGAAAGTAAGCAGAGGCAGGAGTAATTTAGCATGAAAGAAGGCGGCTGGGAAGTGTCAGGCGAAGAGACGCCGCTCTCCGGATACACGGCACGCTGCACACATAATTACATTATCCCCCTCATTAAAGGCAGTAGATCCCCCCCCCGCTGCCGCCCGCCCAGGGAGACGTAACCTCATTGTATAGGAAAAATGAACCCACCTAGTGACATCACCAGATCCGCATGATGACATCACTAACAGGACTCCACCCCCTATAGAAATAAACCCTAACGATGAAAACTTCTGTAACTTTGTAACAAACTTTCTGTCCTGCACGGATTGTTACATTACAGGAAAGTCACCAATAGACTCTAATGTATCCCCTGAATGTGTCCAGGCAGCCCCCCGGCCAGAGGTGGGCAACAAATCGCCCAAAAAGAAAACAAAATCTGACTTCTCTGTTAAAATATCACAAAATGTATTCCAACATCATTAAAAATTGGTCATCATGGCAGGACGTGACGCGCTGCGAGCTTGCGGTCATAAACCGGATTATCTTTTCTTTTGTTCCAATATCTGCAGTGTTTGTAAATATCACAGAGGAGTTTTCAAGACTAAATATAATGTAGCGAAACCTCAGCTGTGAGGATGACCACTTATCTCACCTTACATACAGTCATATGAAAAAGTTTGGGCACCCCTATTAATGTTATCCTTTTTTCTTTATAACAATTTGGGTTTTTGCTATTTCAGTTTCATATATCTAATAACTGATGGACTGAGGAATATTTCTGGATTGAAATGAGGTTTATTGCACTAACAGAAAATGTGCAATCCGCATTTAAACAAAATTTGACCGGTGCAAAAGTATGGGCACCCTTATTAATTTCTTGATTTGAACACTCCTAACTACTTTTTACTGACTTACTAAAGCACTAAATTGGTTTTGTAACCTCATTGAGCTTTGAGCTTCATAGGCAGGTGTATCCAATCATGAGAAAAGGTATTTAAGGTGGCCACTTGCAAGTTGTTCTCCTATTTGAATCTCCTATGAAGAGTGGCATCATGGGCTCCTCAAAACAACTCTCAAATGATCTGAAAACAAAGATTATTCAACATAGTTGTTCAGGGGAAGGTACAAAAAGTTGTCTCAGAGATTTAAACTGTCAGTTTCCACTGTGAGGAACATAGTAAGGAAATGGAAGAACACAGGTACAGTTCTTGTTACGCCCAGAAGTGGCAGGCCAAGAAAAATATCAGAAAGGCAGAGAAGAAGAATGGTGAGAACAGTCAAGGACAATCCACAGACCACCTCCAAAGACCTGCAGCATCATCTTGCTGCAGATGGTGTCAATGTGCATCGGTCAACAATACAGCGCACGTTGCACGAGGAGGAGCTGTATGGAAGAGTGATGCGAAAGAAGCCGTTTCTGCAAGCGCGCCACAAACAGAGCCGCCTGAGGTATGCAAAAGCACATTTGGACAAGCCAGATACATTCTGGAAGAAGGTCCTGTGGACTGATGAAACAAAGATTGAGTTGTTTGGTCATACAAAAAGGCGTTATGCAAGGAGGCAAAAAAACACGGCATTCCAAGAAAAGCACTTGCTACCCACAGTAAAATGTGGTGGAGGTTCCATCATGCTTTGGGGCTGTGTGGCCAATGCCGGCACCGGGAATCTTGTTACAGTTGAGGGTCGCATGGATTCAACTCAGTATCAGCAGATTCTTGACAATAATGTGCAAGAATCAGTGACGAAGTTGAAGTTACGCAGGGGATGGATATTTCAGCAAGACAATGATCCAAAGCACCGCTCCAAATCTACTCAGGCATTCATGCAGAGGAACAATTACAATGTTCTGGAATGGCCATCCCAGTCCCCAGACCTGAATATCATTGAACATCTGTGGGATGATGTGAAGCGGCTGTCCATGCTCGGCGACCATCAAACTTAACTGGACTGGAATTGTTTTGTAAACAGGAATGGTCAAATCTACCTTCATCCAGGATCCAGGAACTCATTAACAGCTACAGGAAGCGACTAGAGGCTGTGATTTCTGCAAAAGGAGGATCTACAAAATATTAATGTCACTTTTATGTTGAGGTGCCCATACTTTTGCACCGGTCAAATTTTGTTTAAATGCGGATTGCACATTTTCTGTTAGTACAATAAACCTCATTTCAATCCAGAAATATTACTCAGTCCATCAGTTATTAGATATATGACACTGAAATAGCAAAAACCCAAATTGTTATAAAGAAAAAAGAGTAACATTAATAGGGGTGCCCAAACTTTTTCATATGACTGTAACCTTTGTCCTTAGCTCTGAATATAATGATATGAATGGACCCTATAGTAACGTGACCGATGTCTGATTAGGCTATGTGCCCCACGGTGCGTTTTTCGTGGCATTTTTGCGCGTTTTTCGGGTGCGTTTTTGGGCTCAAAACTGCATGATTTTGCTTCCCCAGCAAAGTCTATGACTTTTCATTTTTGCTGTCCGCACACTGCTTTTGTTTTTTTTAGCTGCGTTTTTGACATCTTAAGGCTATGGGTATGTGCGCACGTAAACCATTTTTTGTGGCTACAAAAACGCGGCGTTTTTGGTTGCGCTTCACTGCGTTTTTTACTGCGTTTTGCTGCGTTTTTGACCACTGTGTTGGATGGGTGGAAAAACGCAGTAAAACGCAGAAAAGAATTGACATGTCTATTTTTTTTCACTTCAAAAACGCAGCTTTAAAAAGAAGCTGTGTGCGGACAACAAAAATGAAAAGTCATAGGGTATGTGCGCACCTAGCCTAAGGCTACTTTCACGCATCAGTTTTTTGCCATCAGGCACAAACCGGTAGAAAAACTGATGTGATGGATCTATTGAAAAAACGGAACCGTCACATCAGTTTTTTCCATCCATTTCTTGCGTTTTTCGATGGATCCGTTGTGATACTGAGCATGCTTAGTTTAAAAAACCGCAATCCGTCGTTGGATTCCGTTATATGACTGATGACGCTGGAGCCGGCGCCCATAGGCTTCCATTACACAACATGCTGGACGGCGCCAGATCCGGCGTGGTCCGTTTTTTTGCCGTTTTCAAAAAACGTTCCATGCTGCGTCCTTTCCAGCAGCCGGTTGAAGACATTTCGCCGCATGCAACGCAAGCCTATCCGGCGCTAATACAAGTCAATGGGGAATAAAACGGATCTGGCGCTGGATCCGTTTTATCCGCATTTCGCCGGATTGTGTAAAACGGCAGTGGAATCCGGCGCAGGCGATACAGACGGAGACATCAATCGCAGGGTTTACATTTTTGCTCAGAGCTTCCATTTCCACCACACTTTTCTATCAGTGATGGTGAAGAAATGGCCCCAACTCGCCCATTTTCAAGTCTCTTAACATGTAGCCGGTGACAGACGATCTATAGCAGCTGCGCCTGTCCAGCCTCCGCGTGATTGAGACGAGAATCCCCCTATAGGCGATCAATAAATCAGGTGGAAATTAGATGCAACGACAGCGAGGAAAGACCGGGGGAATAAGCAGATGAATAACTAAAGGGAGAGAATAAATCACCGCAACCGTGAGCGAGAGAGGAACAATCATTTATAAATGGACCAGAGACCCCCCCCCCCTCTGCTGCTAACACCTCATAGCCCCCAGAAAATGACTTGGCAGGTAACAAGCTGTCACTAATGTCTGGGATAATTCTTTTCGCCATATATGTCTCTGAGAAAGAACCAAAGACTGATACTCCAGCCGCTTGCCAACCTGAAATAGCTGATAACAGAGAGTAATAGACTGTACTCACCTGTCCAACAGTCTTCTCCCCCAGTAATGGCTGATAACAGAGAGTAATAGCTTGTACTCCCCTGTCCTACAGTCAACTCTCCCAGTAATGGCTGATAACAGGGAGTAATAGATTGTACTCACCTGTCCTACAGTCTCCTCCCCCCACTAATAGTTGATAACAGGGAGCAATAGATTGTTCTCACCTGTTCTGCAATCCCTTCCCCCAGTAATGGCTGATAACAGGGAGTAATAGATTGTAGTCACCTGTTGTACAGTCCCCTCTTCCCAGTAATGACTGATAACAAGGGGTAATAGATTGTAGTCAGTAGTCACCTGTCCTACAGTCTCCTCCCTCAGTAATGGCTGATAACAGGGAGTAATAGATTGTAGTCACCTGTCCTACAGTCTCCTCTCCCCAGTACTGGGTGATAACAGAGAGTAATAGATTGTAGTCACCTATCCTACAGTCTTCTCTCCCCAGTAATGTCTGATAACGGAGTAATAGACTGCAGTCACCTGTTGTACAATCGCGTCTCCCTAGTAATGGCTGATAACAGGGAGCAATATTATCAGCCTCCCCCAATCTGAAAAGTCTACAATTGGAAATGTTCATCATCGTCAGTGGATAATTTGAGAAACAGAAGAAAACTTTCATACGTAATCGGCTCCGTGTGTTACGCACAGTCGTCCGGGCGCAGGTTGTGGAGGATCCCCAGAATATTGTGCCTGACATCCGTACGGCTGAGGTGATGGTGGTCAGTACAGTCTGGTATCTGGAGCGCAGACGCGTTAATGGTGGTCAGTGCGGTCTGGTATCTGGAGCGAGGACGCGGTGATGGTGGTCAGTGCGGTTTGGTATCTGGAGCACGGACGCGGTGATGGTGGTCACTGCGGTCTGGTATCTAGAGCGTGGACGCGGTGATGGTGGTCAGTGCGGTCTGGTATCTGGAGCGCGGACGCGGTGATGGTGGTCAGTACGGTCTGGTATCTGGAGCGCAGCCGATGTGATGGTGGTCAGTACGGTCTGGTATCTGGAGCGCGGATGCGGTGATGGTGGTCAGTGCGGTCTGGTATCTGGAGCGCGGACGCGGTGATGGTGGTCAGTGCGGTCTGGTATCTGGAGCGCGGACGCGGTGATGGTGGTCAGTGCGGTCTGGTATCTGGAGCGCGGACACGGTGATGGTGGTCAGTGCGGTCTGGTATCTGGAGCGCAGCCGAGGTGATGGTGGTCAGTACGGTCTGGTACCTGGAGCGCGGACGCGGTGATGGTGGTCAGTGCGGTCTGGTATCTGGAGCGTGGACACGGTGATGGTGGTCAGTGCGGTCTGGTATCTGGAGCGCGGACACGGTGATGGTGGTTAGTGCGGTCTGGTATCTGGAGCGCGGACACGGTGATGGTGGTCAGTGCGGTCTGGTATCTGGAGCGCGGCTCGGTGATGGTGGTCAGTGCAGTCTGGTATCTGGAGCGCGGACGCGGTGATGGTGGTCAGTGCGGTCTGGTATCTGGAGCGAGGACGCGGTGATGGTGGTCAGTGCGGTCTGGTATCTGTAGCGCGGACGCGGTGATGGTGGTCACTGCGGTCTGGTATCTGGAGCGCGGCTCGGTGATGGTGGTCAGTGCGGTCTGGTATCTGGAGCGCGGCTCGGTGATGGTGGTCAGTGCGGTCTGGTATCTGGAGCGCGGCCGAGGCGATGATGGTCAGTGCGGTCTGGTATCTGGAGCGCAGACGCGGTGATGGTGGTCAGTGCAGTCTGGTATCTGGAGTGCGGACGCGGTGATGGTGGTCAGTGCGGTCTGGTATCTGGAGCGCAGATGCGGTGATGGTGGTCAGTGCGGTCTGGTATCTGGAGCGCGGATGCGGTGATGGTGGTCAGTGCGGTCTGGTATCTGGAGCGCGGATGCGGTGATGGTGGTCAGTGCGGTCTGGTATCTGGAGCGCAGATGCGGTGATGGTGGTCAGTGCGGTCTGGTATCTGGAGCGCAGACGCGGTGATGGTGGTCAGTGCAGTCTGGTATCTGGAGTGCGGACGCGGTGATGGTGGTCAGTGCGGTCTGGTATCTGGAGCGCAGATGCGGTGATGGTGGTCAGTGCGGTCTGGTATCTGGAGCGCGGATGCGGTGATGGTGGTCAGTGCGGTCTGGTATCTGGAGCGCGGATGCGGTGATGGTGGTCAGTGCGGTCTGGTATCTGGAGCGCAGATGCGGTGATGGTGGTCAGTGCGGTCTGGTATCTGGAGCGCAGCTCGGCTATGTTTAGAAAGGTCACTGTTATATACAGGTCAGGATTCCAAAATAGAAATCACTGGAAGCCATTTATATCGGAGATGATAAAATATTCATGCACGTTTCCAATTATACACAACCCCGGCCTAAAATAGATAAGCGCCAGCGATGCGCGATGCCGGAGGGACGCAGACTGCGCAGGTGGGATTCATTCCGCTTTTCAGCACAATTCTAGAAGACACATTGCACATCATTCACTTACGCTCCATCATAGAGGAAAGTTTCCGAGTGCCGGGGAATCCATTAATGGTAAGTAGTAGCCAAAGAGGAAGTCGACGGTCAGATGTTATGTAAATAAAGCTGCAAATGTGAAATGTGAACACCGAAAACTGCTGAAACTTCCTAATACACTTAGTTTTTAGATTCTTCACCAATTTCAAGATCCAGTGAGAACTCATCCTGAAATCACTCAGTCCAGACAATCCTCTGTGAGCCTGATACAAAGCGTCAGCGCAGGAAAATGTATCAACTGTCAGGACAAGGACGAGAATTATATACAGATAATGCCCAGGTTTTACCGGCTGTACATATATAATTATATACAGGGGATGTCCAGGTTATACCAGCTGTACATATATAATTATATACAGGAGATGCCCGGGTTATACCGGCTGTACATATATAATTATATACAGATAATGCCCAGGTTATACCGGCTGTACATATATAATTATATACAGGAGATGCCCGGGTTATACCAGCTGTACATATATAATTATATACAGTAGATGCCCAGGTTATACCGGCTGTACATATATAATTATATACAGGAGATGCCCAGGTTATACCAGCTGTACATATATAATTATATACAGGAGATGCCCAGGTTATACCGGCTGTACATATATAATTATATACAGGAGATGCCCGGGTTATACCGGCTGTACATATATAATTATATACAGATAATGCCCAGGTTACACCAGCTGTACATATATAATTATATACAGATAATGCCCAGGTTATACCGGCTGTAGATATATAATTATATACAGGAGATGCCCAGGTTATACCAGCTGTACATATATAATTATATACAGGAGATGCCCAGGTTATACCGGCTGTACATATATAATTATATACAGGAGATGCCCGGGTTATACCGGCTGTACATATATAATTATATACAGATAATGCCCAGGTTACACCAGCTGTACATATATAATTATATACAGATAATGCCCAGGTTATACCGGCTGTAGATATATAATTATATACAGGAGATGCCCAGGTTATACCAGCTGTACATATATAATTATATACAGGAGATGCCCAGGTTATACCGGATGTACATATATAATTATATACAGGAGATGCCCAGGTTATACCGGCTGTACATATATAATTATATACAGGAGATGCCCAGGTTATACCGGCTGTACATATATAATTATATACAGGAGATGCCCAGGTTATACCAGCTGTACATATATAATTATATACAGGAGATGTCCAGGTTATACCGGCTGTACATATATAATTATATACAGGAGATGCCCAGGTTATACCGGCTGTACATATATAATTATATACAGGAGATGCCCGGGTTATACCGGCTGTACATATATAATTATATACAGGAGATGTCCAGGTTATACCAGCTGTACATATATAATTATATACAGGAGATGCCCAGGTTATACCAGCTGTACATATATAATTATATACAGGAGATGCCCAGGTTATACCGGCTGTACATATATAATTATATACAGGAGATGCCCAGGTTATACCGGCTGTACATATATAATTATATACAGGAGATGCCCAGGTTATACCGGCTGTACATATATAATTATATACAGGAGATGCCCAGGTTATACCAGCTGTACATGTATAATTATATACAGGAGATGTCCAGGTTATACCGGCTGTACATATATAATTATATACAGGAGATGCCCAGGTTATACCAGCAATACATATATAATTATATACAGGAGATGCCCAGGTTATACCAGCTGTATATATATAATTATATACAGGAGATGCCCAGGTTACACCGGCTGTACATATATAATTATATACAGGAGATGCCCGGGTTATACCGGCTGTACATATATAATTATATACAGATAATGCCCAGGTTACACCAGCTGTACATATATAATTATATACAGATAATGCCCAGGTTATACCGGCTGTAGATATATAATTATATACAGGAGATGCCCAGGTTATACCAGCTGTACATATATAATTATATACAGGAGATGCCCAGGTTATACCGGATGTACATATATAATTATATACAGGAGATGCCCAGGTTATACCGGCTGTACATATATAATTATATACAGGAGATGCCCAGGTTATACCGGCTGTACATATATAATTATATACAGGAGATGCCCAGGTTATACCAGCTGTACATATATAATTATATACAGGAGATGCCCAGGTTATACCGGCTATACATATATAATTATATACAGGAGATGCCCGGGTTATACCGGCTGTACATATATAATTATATACAGGAGATGTCCAGGTTATACCAGCTGTACATATATAATTATATACAGGAGATGCCCAGGTTATACCAGCAATACATATATAATTATATACAGGAGATGCCCAGGTTATACCAGCTGTATATATATAATTATATACAGGAGATGCCCAGGTTACACCGGCTGTACATATATAATTATATACAGGAGATGCCCGGGTTATACCGGCTGTACATATATAATTATATACAGGAGATGCCCAGGTTATACCAGCTGTACATATATAATTATATACAGGAGATGCCCAGGTTATACCAGCTGTACATATATAATTATATACAGGAGATGCCCAGGTTACACCGGCTGTACATATATAATTATATACAGGAGATGTCCAGGTTATACCAGCTGTACATATATAATTATATACAGGAGATGCCCGGGTTATACCGGCTGTACATATATAATTATATACAGATAATGCCCAGGTTATACCGGCTGTACATATATAATTATATACAGATAATACCCAGGTTATACCAGCTGTACATATATAATTACATACAGATAATGCCCAGGTTATACTAGCTGTACATATATAATTATATACAGGAGATGCCCGGGTTATACCGGCTGTACATATATAATTATATACAGATAATGCCCAGGTTATACCAGCTGTACATATATAATTATATACAGGAGATGCCCAGGTTATACCAGCTGTACATATATAATTATATACAGGAGATGCCCGGGTTATACCAGCTGTACATATATAATTATATACAGATAATGCCCAGGTTATACCAGCTGTACATATATAATTATATACAGATAATGCCCAGGTTATACCAGCTGTACATATATAATTATATACAGATAATGCCCAGGTTATACTAGCTGTACATATATAATTATATACAGGAGATGCCCGGGTTATACCGGCTGTACATATATAATTATATACAGATAATGCCCAGGTTATACCAGATATACATATATAATTATATACAGGAGATGCCCAGGTTATACCAGCTGTACATATATAATTATATACAGATAATGCCCAGGTTATACCGGCTGTACATATATAATTATATACAGATAATGCCCAGGTTATACCAGCTGTACATATATAATTATATACAGATAATGCCCAGGTTATACCGGCTGTACATATATAATTATACACGGGAGATGCCCAGGTTATACCGGCTGTACATATATAATTATACACGGGAGATGCCCAGGTTATACCGGCTGTACATATATAATTATATACAGGAGATGCCCAGGTTATACCGGCTGTACATATATAATCATATACGGGAGATGCCCAGGTTATACCGGCTGTACATATATAATTATATACAGGAGATGCCCGGGTTATACCGGCTGTACATATATAATTATATACAGAAGATGTCCAGGTTATACCGGCTGTACATATATAATTATATACAGGAGATGCCCAGGTTATGTACATATATAATTATATACAGAAGATGCCCAGGTTATACCAGCTGTACATATATAATTATATACAGGAGATGCCCAGGTTATACCAGCTGTATATATATAATTATATACAGATAGTGCCCAGGTTATACCGGCTGTACATATATAATTATATACAGGAGATGCCCAGGTTATACCAGCTGTACATATATAATTATATACAGATAATGCCCAGGTTATACCGGCTGTACATATACAATTATATACAGGAGATGCCCAGGTTATACCGGCTGTACATATATAATTATATACATGAGATGCCCAGGTTATACCGGCTGTACATATATAATTATATACAGGAGATGCCCAGGTTATACCAGCTGTACATATATAATTATATACAGGAGATGCCCGGGTTATACCGGCTGTACATATACAATTATATACAGGAGATGCCCAGGTTATACCGGCTGTACATATATAATTATATACAGGAGATGCCCAGGTTATACCGGCTGTACATATATAATTATATACAGGAGATGCCCAGGTTATACCAGCTGTACATATATAATTATATACAAGAGATGCCCAGGTTATACCAGCTGTACATATATAATTATATACAGATTTTGCCCAGGTTATACCGGCTGTACATATATAATTATATACAGGAGATGCCCAGGTTATACCAGCTGTACATATATAATTATATACAGGAGATGCCCAGGTTATACCAGCTGTACATATATAATTATATACAGGAGATGTCCAGGTTATACCAGCTGTACATATATAATTATATACAGGAGATGCCCAGGTTATACCAGCTGTACATATATAATTATATACAGGAGATACCCAGGTTATACCGGCTGTACATATATAATTATATACAGGAGATGCCCAGGTTATACCGGCTGTACATATATAATTATATACAGGAGATGCCCAGGTTATACCAGCTGTACATATATAATTATATACAGGAGATGCCCAGGTTATACCGGCTGTGCATATATAATTATATGCAGGAGATGCCCAGGTTATACCGGCTGTACATATATAATTATATACAGGAGATGTCCAGGTTATACCGGCTGTACATATATAATTATATGCAGGAGATGGCCAGGTTATACCGGCTGTACATATATAATTATATGCAGGAGATGGCCAGGTTATACCGGCTGTACATATATAATTATATACAGGAGATGCTCAGGTTATACCAGCTGTACATATATAATTATATACAGGAGATGCCCGGGTTATTCCAGCTGTACATATATAATTATATACAGAAGATTTCCAGGTTATAGCAGCTGTACATATATAATTATATACAGGAGATGCCCAGGTTATACCGGCTGTACATATATAATTATATACAGGTGATGCCCAGGTTATAGCGGCTGCACATATAACCTAGGTATCTGTTGTATATATAGTGGGGAAAATAAGTATTTAATCCTGTGCCAATTTTGCAGGTTCCCACCTACACAGAATGGAGAGGTCTGTCATTTTACTGTAGGTAACTGTGACAGACGGAATCCCAAAAAATCCAGAAAAATCCCATCATATGATTTTTAAATAATTAATTTGCATTTTATTGCATGAAATAAGCATGTGATCTCCGACCAACCAGCAAGAATTCTGCTCACAGAACTGTTATTTTTCTCCTCCTCTGCACTCATTACCTGGATTAATTGCCCCTGTTTGATCTCATTACCTGTATAAAAGACACCTGTCTACACATTCAATCACCCTCCACCCTCTCCACCATGACGAAGACCAAAGAGGTGTCCAAGGACACAAGGGACAAAATTGTAGACTTGCACAAGGCTGAGATAGACTATAGGACAACAGGCAAGCAGCTTGGTGAGAAGGCAACAACTGTTGGAGCAATTATTAAAAAATGCAAGAAACACAAGGTGACTAACTCTCACTCGGTCTGGTGCACCAACTAAGATCTCACCTCGTGGGGTAAGGATGATTCTGAGAAAGGACAAGAATCAGCCCAGAACTACATGGGAGAACCACATGTCCAGGCCCGTTTGAAGTTAACCAATGACCATCTGGATAATGCAGAGGAGGTTTGGGAGAAGGTCTTCTGGTCAGATGAGACCAAATAAAACATTTGGTATCAACTCCAATCGCTGTGTTTGGAGGAAGAAGACTGATGAGTACAACTCCAAGAACACCATCCCAACCGTGAAGCATGTGGGGAACATCATACTTTGTGGGGCTTTTCTACAAAGGGGACAGGACAACTGCACCGTATTGACGGGAGGATGGATGGGGTCATGTATCGCAATATTCTGATGAATTACCTCCTTCCCTCATTAAAAGGTATCAACCACTGAGGACTCTCTGTTCTTTTAAACAATTTTTTTTATCTCTACTGGCTAACACGGTACAAAGATATATTTTACTCCTTCCCTCAGTAAGACATTGAATATGTGTCATTGCTGGGTCTTCCAGTATGACAATGACCTGAAACACACAGTCAGAGCATCTAAGGAGCGGCTCCATAAGAAGTATTTTAAGGTCCTGGAGTGGCGGAGCCAGTCTCCAGAGCTGAACCCAAGAGAAAATCTATGGAGGAGGCTGAAACTCAACATTGTCCAGTGATAGCCCCGAAACCTGAAAGATCTGGAGAAGATCTGTATGGAGGAGTGACCAGAAAGATCTGGAGAACATCTGTATGGAGGACTATCCAGAAAGATCTGGAGAAGATATGTATGGAGGACTACCCAGAAAGATCTGGAGAAGATCTGTATGGAGAACTGACCAGAGAGATCTGGAGAAGATCTGTATGGAGGAGTGACCTGAAAGATCTGGATAAGATCTTTATGGAGGAGTGACCTGAAAGATCTGGATAAGATCTGTATGGAGAAGTGAACTGAAAGATCTGGAGAAGATCTGTATGGAGGAGTGACCTGAAAGATCTGGAGAAGATCTTTATGGAGGAGTGACCTGAAAGATCTGGAAAAGATCTCTATGGAGGAGTGACCTGAAAGATCTGGAGAAGATCTTTATGGAGGAGTGACCTGAAAGATTTGGAAAAGATCTCTATGGAGGAGTGACCTGAAAGATATGGAAAAGATCTCTATGGAAGAGTGATCTGAAAGATCTGGAGAAGATCTGTATGGAGGAGTGACTTGAGAGATATGGAGAAGATGTGTATGGAGGAGTGACCTGAAAGATCTGGAGAAGATCTGTATGGAGGAGTGACCTGAAAGATCTGGAAAAGATCTCTATGGAGGAGTGACCTGAAAGATATGGAAAAGATCTCTATGGAAGAGTGACCTGAAAGATCTGGAGAAGATCTGTATGGAGGAGTGACTTGAGAGATATGGAGAAGATGTGTATGGAGGAGTGACCTGAAAGATCTGGATAAGATCTGTATGGAGGAGTGACCTGAAAGATCTGGATAAGATCTGTATGGAGGAGTGAACTGATAGATCTGGAGAAGATCTTTATGGAGGAGTGACCTGAAAGATCTGGAAAAGATGTCTATGGAGGAGTGACCTGAAAGATCTGGAGAAGATCTATATGGAGGAGTGACCTGAAAGATCTGGAGAAGATCTTTATGGAGGAGTGACCTGAAAGATCTGGAAAAGATCTCTATGGAGAAGTGACCTGAAAGATCTGGAAAAGATCTGTATGGAAGAGTGACCTGAAAGATCTGGAGAAGATGTGTATGGAGGAGTGACTTGAGAGATATGGAGAAGATCTGTATGGAGGAGTGACCTGCAAGATCTGGAGGAGATGTGTATGGAGGAGTGACCTGAAAGATCTGGAGGAGATGTGTATGGAGGAGTGACCTGAAAGATCTGGAGAAGATGTGTATGGAGGAGTGACCTGAAAGATCTGGAGGAGATGTATATGGGGGAGTCACCAAAATCCCTGCTGCAGTGTATCCAAACCTGGTCAAGAACTACGGGAAACGTCCGAACGTCTGAAAACAAAGGTTTCTACCAAATATTAAGTTTAGTTTTTCTATTGTATCAAATACTTATTTCATGCAATAAAATGCAAATGAATTATTAAAAATCATACAATGGGATTTTCTGTTGTTTGTTTTTTTTGGGGGGGGGGGGGGGTTTAGGGGGGGATTCTCTGTCACAGTTGAAGTTACCTACAATAAAAATGACAGATCTCTCCATTCTTTGTAGGTGGGAGAAGTTGCAAAGCGGGCAGAGGATGAAATGTAGCTATCTCGCGGTGTATAGCAGATGCATACCTCCCAGCTGTGCACACAGGGCAGCATTGCTGTAGTAACATTGTGTAAACTGTAGCAGCGGAATGTTGTGGGTCTGGATTGTATCTCTCCATACAACCCATTAATGCATGAATGTTATGACACCACTGGCAGCATTGTACGCTCTTCATATCCCGGCAGGGCGGCCGCCGCGCACATCACTGGCTCTATGGCCGCTGTGCACATCACTGGCTCTATGGCCGCTGCGCACATCACTGGCTCTATGGCCGCGCGCATCACTGGCTCTATGGCCGCTGCGCACATCACTGGCTCTATGGCCGCGCACATCACTGGCTCTATGGCCGCTGCGCACATCACTGGCTCTATGGCCGCTGCGCACATCACTGGCTCTATGGCCGCTGCGCACATCACTGGCTCTATGGCCGCTGCGCACATCACTGGCTCTATGGCCGCTGCGCACATCACTGGCTCTATGGCCGCGCACATCACTGGCTCTATGGCCGCTGCGCACATCACTGGCTCTATGGCCGCTGCGCACATCACTGGCTCTATGGCCGCTGCGCACATCACTGGCTCTATGGCCGCGCACATCACTGGCTCTATGGCCGCTGCGCACATCACTGGCTCTATGGCCGCTGCGCACATCACTGGCTCTATGGGGAATTACCATCACGCCATGAGAATAAATAATACTCTGTATTTCCACAATAGACGGCCACATATACAGAAGGCGACCAGTGATATGTGCTACCCCCCCCCCCCCCCGTACATCGTCTCTCATTCTCTACTGCGCATATTGTTATTTTATTCATGAACCAGGAAGCCCAGGATGAAAATTGTATAGGACAAAAATTACTAAGAAAATGATTTTTGGGTTTTCTACGCAGAAGAAGAGAATCCTCATTTCACCTATCAGATTGTAACTGGAGAAAATATGAAACAGCGATCAACAAAATTGCCAGCGACGAACAGAGCCAGCGGGAAACCATCAGAACAGAATAATGAAGTCTCCACAGAGGAGAAGGGCACAGCAAAATCTGGGGAGGCCACGAGCATCTGAGTCAGAGTATCTGAGCTGCGGGATACTGATTCATGTATCTAAGCCTCTCCTGTGTGGTACTGTCAGCTGAGCTGTGTATCTAATCCTCTCCTATGTGATACTGTCTGCTGAGCCATGTATCTAATCCTCTCCTGTGTGATACTGTCTGCTGAGCTGTGTATCTAATCCTCTCCTATGTGATACTGTCTGCTGACCTGTGTATCTAATCCTCTCCTGTGTGATACTGTCTGCTGAGCCGTGTATCTAATCCTCTCCTGTGTGATACTGTCTGCTGAGCCGTGTATCTAATCCTCTCCTGTGTGATACTGTCTGCTGAGCTGTGTATCTAATCCTCTCCTATGTGATACTGTCTGCTGAGCCATGTATCTAATCCTCTCCTGTGTGATACTGTCTGCTGAGTTGTGTTTCTAATCCTCTCCTGTGTGATACTGTCTGCTGAGCTGTGTATCTAATCCTCTCCTGTGTGATACTGTCTGCTGAGCCGTGTATCTAATCCTCTCCTGTGTGATACTGTCTGCTGAGCTGTGTATCTAATCCTCTCCTGTGTGATACTGTCTGCTGAGCTGTGTATCTAATCCTCTCCTGTGTGATAATGTCTGTTAAGCTGTGTATCTAATCCTCTCCTGTGTGATACTGTCTGCTGAGCTGTGTATCTAATCCTCTCCTGTGTGATACTGTCTGCTGAGCTGTGTATCTAATCCTATCCTGTGTGATACTGTCTGCTGAGCTGTGTATCTAATCCTCTCCTGTGTGATACTGTCTGCTGAGCGGTGTATCTAATCCTATCCTGTGTGATACTGTCTGCTGAGCTGTGTATCTAATCCTATCCTGTGTGATACTGTCTGCTGAGCTGTGTATCTAATCCTCTCCTGTGTGATACTGTCTGCTGAGCTGTGTATCTAATCCTATCCTGTGTGATACTGTCTGCTGAGCTGTGTATCTAATCCTCTCCTGTGTGATCCTGTCTGCTGAGCTGTGTATCTAATCCTCTCCTGTGTGATACTGTCTGCTGAGCTGTGTATCTAATCCTCTCCTGTGTGATACTGTGTGCTGAGCTGTGTATCTAATTCTCTCCTGTGTGATACTGTCTGCTGAGCTGTGTATCTAATCCTCTCCTGTGTGATACTGTCTGTGCCTGTATATCTCAGCCCCGCATGTGTGGTACTGTCTGCTGAGCTGTGTATCTAATCCTCTCCTGTGTGGTACTGTCTGCTGAGCTGTGTATCTAATCCTCTCCTGTGTGATACTGTCTGTGCCTGTATATCTCAGCCCCGCATGTGTGGTACAGTCTGCTGAGCGTATATAACGCCCATCATGTCCCGGTCCCTCGCTCGGTTTGGCATGGCGCTGGTTGTAGGGTCTGCGTCGCCCCCTCCCTCTGTAATGTCTTCTCTCGTCTGCACATGAGCCCCTTGTGCTGTGGAACAAAAATATTCTATTCACTAAAGTCCCTGACCACTAGGTGGCGCACTATGTTAAAGCAAAGCGATACTGAATAAGCACAAATGCAGCTCCATACAAAGATACAAGATTAATCAGTCAAGATGTTCTGCAGGGCGAGAACTACAAATCCCAGCATGCCCTGACAGTCGCATCTATAAAATATATTTATATAAACTTTATGACTATTTACTTTCTCTGCAGTTTGGGGGAAGTTTATGGTTATTGGATTTTTGACTGCGATCAGTCCTGTGTGAGAGGCGCAGCTCCGACCGCAAACTGACACTGTATAACATCTGCTTCTTCAAGAGAAGCCAACCCCACAATGGCTGCCAGGGGAGAAGCCAGGAGAGATCCACAGATACTGTGTACAGAGGCTGCAGTATATACTGCACTGGAGAGGCCGGGGCTATATAGCAGGATAAAGACCGCACCGGATAACCAGCAATATACTGCACTGGAGAAGCCGGGGCTATATAGCAGGATAAAGCCCGCACCGGATATCCAGCAATATACTGCACTGGAGAGGCCGGGGCTATATAGCAGGATAAAGACTGCACCGGATATCCAGCAATATACTGCACTGGAGAAGCCGGGGCTATATAGCAGGATAAAGACCGCACCGGGTATCCAGCAATATACTGCACTGGAGAAACCGGGGCTATATAGCAGGATAAAGACCGCACCGGATATCCAGCAATATACTGCACTGGAGAAGCCGGGGCTATATAGCAGGATAAAGACCGCACCGGATATCCAGCAATATACTGCACTGGAGAAGCCGGGGCTATATAGCAGGATAAAGCCCGCACCGGATATCCAGCAATATACTGCACTGGAGAAACCGGGGCTATATAGCAGGATAAAGCCCGCACCGGATATCCAGCAATATACTGCACTGGAGAAACCGGGGCTATATAGCAGGATAAAGCCCGCACCGGATATCCAGCAATATACTGCACTGGAGAAACCGGGGCTATATAGCAGGATAAAGCCCGCACCGGATATCCAGCAATATACTGCACTGGAGAAACCGGGGCTATATAGCAGGATAAAGCCCGCACCGGATATCCAGCAATATACTGCACTGGAGAAACCGGGGCTATATAGCAGGATAAAGCCCGCACTGGATATCCAGCAATATACTGCACTGGAGAAGCCGGGGCTATATAGCAGGATAAAGACCGCACCGGATATCCAGCAATATACTGCACTGGAGAAGCCGGGGCTATATAGCAGGATAAAGACCGCACTGGATATCCAGCAATATACTGCACTGGAGAAGCCGGGGCTATATAGCAGGATAAAGACCGCACCGGATATCCAGCAATATACTGCACTGGAGAAACCGGGGCTATATAGCAGGATAAAGCCCGCACCGGATATCCAGCAATATACTGCACTGGAGAAGCCGGGGCTATATAGCAGGATAAAGCCCGCACCGGATATCCAGCAATATACTGCACTGGAGAAACCGGGGCTATATAGCAGGATAAAGACCGCACCGGATATCCAGCATTATACTGCACTGGAGAAGCCGGGGCTATATAGCAGGATAAAGACCGCACCGGATATCCAGCAATATACTGCACTGGAGAAGCCGGGGCTATATAGCAGGATAAAGACCGCACCGGATATCCAGCAATATACTGCACTGGAGAAGCCGGGGCTATATAGCAGGATAAAGACCGCACCGGATATCCAGCAATATACTGCACTGGAGAAACCGGGGCTATATAGCAGGATAAAGACCGCACCGGATATCCAGCAATATACTGCACTGGAGACACCGGGGCTATATAGCAGGATAAAGACCGCACCGGGTATCCAGCAATATACTGCACTGGAGAAGCCGGGGCTATATAGCAGGATAAAGACCGCACCGGATATCCAGCAATATACTGCACTGGAGAAGCCGGGGCTATATAGCAGGATAAAGCCCGCACCGGATATCCAGCAATATACTGCACTGGAGAAACCGGGGCTATACAGCAGGATAAAGCCCGCACCGGATATCCAGCAATATACTGCACTGGAGAAACCGGGGCTATATAGCAGGATAAAGACCGCACCGGATATCCAGCAATATACTGCACTGGAGACACCGGGGCTATATAGCAGGATAAAGACCGCACCGGATATCCAGCAATATACTGCACTGGAGACACCGGGGCTATATAGCAGGATAAAGACCGCACCGGGTATCCAGCAATATACTGCACTGGAGAAGCCGGGGCTATATAGCAGGATAAAGACCGCACCGGATATCCAGCAATATACTGCACTGGAGAAGCCGGGGCTATATAGCAGGATAAAGACCGCACCGGGTATCCAGCAATATACTGCACTGGAGACACCGGGGCTATATAGCAGGATAAAGACCGCACCGGGTATCCAGCAATATACTGCACTGGAGAAGCCGGGGCTATATAGCAGGATAAAGACCGCACCGGATATCCAGCAATATACTGCACTGGAGAAGCCGGGGCTATATAGCAGGATAAAGACCGCACCGGATATCCAGCAATATACTGGATGTGAGATCACCAGACCGGAGATATAAGACTATAGAAGAAAGCAGAAAGACACAAAGGGTAAAGCAAGAAAGAGGATCTGCTGCCACATCACTGTCCTAAACTATCAGACACACACTCCAATAATACCACCCCTATGTACAAGAATATAACTACTATAATACTGCTCCCTATGTACAAGAATATAACTACTATAATACTGCCCCTATGTACAAGAATATAACTACTATAATACTGCCCCTATGTACAAGAATATAACTACAATAATACTGCCCCTATTTACAAGAATATATCTACTGTACTATAATACTGCCCCTATGTACAAGAATATAACTACTATAATACTGTCCCTTATGTACAAGAATATAACTACTATAATACTGCCCCTTATGGAGAAGAATATAACTACTATAATACTGCCCCTTATGGAGAAGAATATAACTACTATAATACTGCCCCTATGTACAAGAATATAACTACTATAATACTGCTCCCTATGTACAAGAATATAACTACTATAATACTGCCCCTATGTACAAGAATATAACTACAATAATACTGCACCTATTTACAAGAATATATCTACTGTACTATAATACTGCCCCTATGTACAAGAATATAACTACTATAATACTGTCCCTTATGTACAAGAATATAACTACTATAATACTGCCCCTTATGGAGAAGAATATAACTACTATAATACTGCCCCCTATGTACAAGACTATAACTACTATAATACTGCTCCCTATGTACAAGAATATAGCTACTATAATACTGCCCCTATGTACAAGAATATAACTACTATAATACTGCCCCTTATGTACAAGAATATAACTACTATAATACTGCCCCTTATGGAGAAGAATATAACTACTATAATACTGCCCCCTATGTACAAGAATATAACTACTATAATACTGCCCCTATGTACAAGAATATAACTACTATAATACTGCCCCTATGTACAAGAATATAACTACTATAATACTGCTCCTATGTACAAGAATATAACTACTATAATACTGCCCCCTATGTACAAGAATATAATTACTATAATACTGCCCCTATGTACAAGAATATAACTGCTATAATACTGCCCCTATGTACAAGAATATAACTACTATAATACTGCTCCTATGTACAAGAATATAACTACTATAATACTGCCCCCTATGTACAAGAATATAACTACTATAATACTGCTCCTATGTACAAGAATATAACTAATATAATACTGCCCCCTATGTACAAGAATATAACTACTATAATACTGCCCCTATGTACAAGAATATAACTACTATAATACTGTCCCCTATGTACAAGAATATAACTACTATAATACTGCCCCTATGTACAAGAATATAACTGCTATAATACTGCCCCTATGTACAAGAATATAACTACTATAATACTGCTCCTATGTACAAGAATATAACTACTATAATACTGCCCCCTATGTACAAGAATATAACTACTATAATACTGCTCCTATGTACAAGAATATAACTAATATAATACTGCCCCCTATGTACAAGAATATAACTACTATAATACTGCCCCTATGTACAAGAATATAACTACTATAATACTGCTCCTATGTACAAGAATATAACTACTATAATACTGCCCCCTATGTACAAGAATATAACTACTATAATACTGCTCCTATGTACAAGAATATAACTAATATAATACTGCCCCCTATGTACAAGAATATAACTACTATAATACTGCTCCTATGTACAAGAATATAACTACTATAATACTGCCCCCTATGTACAAGAATATAACTACTATAATACTGCTCCTATGTACAAGAATATAACTAATATAATACTGCCCCCTATGTACAAGAATATAACTACTATAATACTGCTCCTATGTACAAGAATATAACTACTATAATACTGCCCCCTATGTACAAGAATATAACTACTATAATACTGCTCCTATGTACAAGAATTTACTGTAACTACTATAATACTGCCCCTATGTACAGGAATATAACTACTATAATACATAGATAGTTCTCATACATAAATATGACTTTCAGCTATTTAGCATATCATTAGATATGCAGATTCTCGTCGGTCACTGCATTGTTACTGTTTTGCTCCTTTTTCTTCCCGTATACTACAAACTACAACCTGTTCTCACATTCCCTAATAGCTCAGTGTTATTAGTCACTAGTTTGAATTGAGGAGCCGCCATGAAGAAGATTTCCCAAGAAATGAAAAACAGCCTCATCCAGCTCATCGATAGCGGTCTCTCTCCCCAAGAAAATTTCCAAACTGCATCATGTGAGGCCATGACAGGTGGAAGAATAAGAAATGAAGTTCATCCATTCAGAAGCCAAGAGGTGACGTCCAGGAAAATATCAGAGTCCACAAGTCGCTCATCACAAGGTCCATCAGTTCTGGAGACACCGGCAGTGGAGGCGGCTCGTCTGCTCCATAATAGTGACATCACAGACGGCCAAACACCGAGCGACGCGCGTTTCACAAGTCTGGAATGGTGGCCCGAAAAATGTTGAAGAAACCTCAACTCCAATATCATCATAAGAAGCGTCAGCTCAAGATTACAAAGAAGAACGAGAAGTGGAAGATTAGAAAAGGGGGACCTGGAGCGATGAGAAGAAAGTCAATAGACGGCTCTGATGGGGAAATGGGTCTGGAAGAAACAAGAGAAAAGGGAAGAACGGATCGAGAAATTGGAGGAACTGTCAAGTTCGGTGGAGGACGCCTGATGATACAGGGGTGTTTACTGCCAAAGATGCTGGATACTTGACCAGGATGGATGGTGGTATCAATGCTGAGCTATATGTGAGGATCCTACAAGACAAGTTACTTCATACACTCGAGTACTATGGGTATGAAAAGGATGATATAGTGTTCCAGCAAGACAACGACCCGAAGCACACGGCGAGACTGGGGAAGAAATAAGTCAATGACAATGAAGTAGAGGAGCTGGATTCTCCCCACAGTCCTCAGACCTCAACCCAATCCAACCCTTGTGGGGGAAGAAGAAGCTGTATACATCCCCGAGAGGGCCGACCAGTATACACCAACACTGGGAACGTGGAGAAGAGACCTGACCAGTATACACCAACACTGGGAACATGGAGAAGAGACCTGACCAGTATACACCAACACTGGGAACATGAAGAAGAGACCTGACCAGTATACACCAACACTGGGAACATGAAGAAGAGACCTGACCAGTATACACCAACACTGGGAACATGAAGAAGAGACCTGACCAGTATACACCAACACTGGGAACATGGAGAAGAGACCTGTCCAGTATACACCAACACTGGGAACGTGGAGAAGAGACCTGACCAGTATACACCAACACTGGGAACATGGAGAAGAGACCTGACCAGTATAAACCAACACTGGGAACGTGGAGAAGAGACCTGTCCAGTATACACCAACACTGGGAACGTGGAGAAGAGACCTGACCAGTATACACCAACACTGGGAACGTGGAGAAGAGACCTGACCAGTATACACCAACACTGGAAACGTGGAGAAGAGACCTGACCAGTATACACCAACACTGGGAACGTGGAGAAGAGACCTGACCAGTATACACCAACACTGGGAACGTGGAGAAGAGACCTGACCAGTATACACCAACACTGGGAACATGGAGAAGAGACCTGACCAGTATACACCAACACTGGGAACGTGGAGAAGAGACCTGACCAGTATACACCAACACTGGGAACGTGGAGAAGAGACCTGACCAGTATACACCAACACTGGGCACGTGGAGAAGAGACCTGACCAGTATACACCAACACTGGGAACGTGGAGAAGAGACCTGACCAGTATACACCAACACTGGGAACATGAAGAAGAGACCTGATCAGTATACACCAACACTGGGAATCTGGAGAAGAGACCTGACCAGTATACACCAACACTGGGAACATAGAGAAGAGACCTGACCAGTATACACCAACACTGGGAACATGAAGAAGAGACCTGATCAGTATACACCAACACTGGGAACCTGGAGAAGAGACCTGACCAGTATACACCAACACTGGGAACGTGGAGAAGAGACCTGACCAGTATACACCAACACTGGGAACATGGAGAAGAGACCTGACCAGTATACACCAACACTGGGAACGTGGAGAAGAGACCTGACCAGTATACACCAACACTGGGAACATGGAGAAGAGACCTGACCAGTATACACCAACACTGGGAACGTGGAGAAGAGACCTGACCAGTATACACCAACACTGGAAACATGGAGAAGAGACCTGACCAGTATACACCAACACTGGGAACATGAAGAAGAGACCTGACCAGTATACACCAACACTGGGAACATGAAGAAGAGACCTGACCAGTATACACCAACACTGGGAACATGAAGAAGAGACCTGACCAGTATACACCAACACTGGGAACATGGAGAAGAGACCTGACCAGTATACACCAAGACTGGGAACATGGAGAAGAGACCTGACCAGTATACACCAACACTGGGAACATGGAGAAGAGACCTGACCAGTATACACCAACACTGGAAACATGGAGAAGAGACCTGACCAGTATACACCAACACTGGGAACATGAAGAAGAGACCTGATCAGTATACACCAACACTGGGAACCTGGAGAAGAGACCTGACCAGTATACACCAACACTGGGAACCTGGAGAAGAGACCTGACCAGTATACACCAACACTGGAAACATGGAGAAGAGACCTGACCAGTATACACCAACACTGGGAACATGAAGAAGAGACCTGATCAGTATACACCAACACTGGGAACCTGGAGAAGAGACCTGACCAGTATACACCAACACTGGGAACCTGGAGAAGAGACCTGACCAGTATACACCAACACTGGGAACATGGAGAAGAGACCTGATCAGTATACACCAACACTGGGAATGTGGAGAAGAGACCTGACCAGTATACAGCAACACTGGGAACGTGGAGAAGAGACCTGACCAGTATACACCAACACTGGGAACATGGAGAAGAGACCTGACCAGTATATACCAACACTGGGAACATGGAGAAGAGACCTGACCAGTATACACCAACACTGGGAACATGAAGAAGAGACCTGACCAGTATACACCAACACTGGGAACGTGGAGAAGAGACCTGACCAGTATACACCAACACTGGGAACGTGGAGAAGAGACCTGACCAGTATACACCAACACTGGGAACGTGGAGAAGAGACCTGACCAGTATACACCAACACTGGGAACGTGGAGAAGAGACCTGACCAGTATACACCAACACTGGGAACATGAAGAAGAGACCTGACCAGTATACACCAACACTGGGAACATGGAGAAGAGACCTGACCAGTATACACCAAGACTGGGAACGTGGAGAAGAGACCTGACCAGTATACACCAACACTGGGAACGTGGAGAAGAGACCTGACCAGTATACACCAACACTGGGAATGTGGAGAAGAGACCTGACCAGTATACACCAACACTGGGAACGTGGAGAAGAGACCTGACCAGTATACACCAACACTGGGAACATAGAGAAGAGACCTGACCAGTATACACCAACACTGGGAACGTGGAGAAGAGACCTGACCAGTATACACCAACACTGGGAACATAGAGAAGAGACCTGACCAGTATACACCAACACTGGGAACGTGGAGAAGAGACCTGACCAGTATACACCAACACTGGGAACATGGAGAAGAGACCTGACCAGTATACATCAACACTGGGAACATGGAGAAGAGACCTGACCAGTATACACCAAGACTGGGAACGTGGAGAAGAGACCTGACCAGTATACACTAACACTGGGAACATAGAGAAGAGACCTGACCAGTATACACCAACACTGGGAACGTGGAGAAGAGACCTGACCAGTATACACCAACACTGGGAACATGGAGAAGAGACCTGACCAGTATACACCAACACTGGGAACATAGAGAAGAGACCTGACCAGTATACAGCAACACTGGGAACGTGGAGAAGAGAACTGACCAGTATACACCAACACTGGGAACATGGAGAAGAGACCTGACCAGTATACACCAACACTGGGAACATGAAGAAGAGACCTGACCAGTATACACCAACACTGGGAACATGGAGAAGAGACCTGACCAGTATACACCAACACTGGGAACATAGAGAAGAGACCTGACCAGTATACACCAACACTGGGAACATGGAGAAGAGACTTGACCAGTATACGCCAACACTCGTAACGTGGAGAAGAGACCTGACCAGTATACACCAACACTGGGAATGTGGAGAAGAGACCTGACCAGTATACATCAACACTGGGAACGTGGAGAAGAGACCTGACCAGTATACACCAACACTGGGAACGTGGAGAAGAGACCTGACCAGTATACACCAACACTGGGAATGTGGAGAAGAGACCTGACCAGTATACACCAACACTGGGAATGTGGAGAAGAGACCTGACCAGTATACACCAACACTGGGAACGTGGAGAAGAGACCTGAACAGTATACATCAACACCGGGAACATGGAGAAGAGACCTGATCAGTATACACCAACACTGGGAACGTGGAGAAGAGACCTGACCAGTATACACCAACACTGGGAACATGGAGAAGAGACCTGACCAGTATACACCAACACTGGGAACGTGGAGAAGAGACCTGACCAGTATACAGTAACACTGGGAACATGGAGAAGAGACCTGACCAGTATACACCAACACTGGGAATGTGGAGAAGAGACCGGACCAGTATACACCAACACTGGGAACATGGAGAAGAGACCTGGGAGCAGATATCGGTAGAGACATGTTGGAATCTGATCAAATACCCAGAAGAATTCAGGACGGGTGAAAGGTCAAAAGGTGGATTTATAAAATACTAAAAATTAATATTTAGATTTTTAGGAGCAAAACAGTAACAATGCAGTGATATGAGAAGAATCTGCATAACTAATCATATGCTAAATAGGTGCAAGTTTCATTTATGTATGAGATAGCCAAGATGATTGTGTTTAAAATGAGCCTCTTTTCACGCTCAAAGCTGTATAGGATGATGAGATATGGAACCTGGAAACCAAGCGCACAAAAGATTGTTACCCTTTTGCTTGTCAGTGTATGTGACGTACAATAGATGTATATAATCTGCAGCCATTGAGATGGGATTGATTGTAATTCTTCATATGAATGACCTGATAGGACAAGGTCCCAGTCTCCGGGGACAGCAGCTACAAGGTATATTTGATATTTTACAAGGAATTTACTGCAGTGTTTAAGCTCATCCCATTGCCGGGGAGAGAGTCTTCTGCCTGCTATGCTCTAATTACTTTCCAGTAATTAGCTAAGACCCCTGATGTGCTAGAAAACAGCAGCCTGATTAATAAATGCCAGCACTGGGATTAAGAGGTGGCTGCTTGTGGAATAGGGGTGCAGAGGATGGGACGTGTGTCCCCCCCCTTTTCCTGAACATATACAGGTATCAATCTCTGCATAATGTGTCTGGATTAGGGAATGCCCGGGCATCACTAATGATGATATATACCAAACAGCTGCAGGAATGGAGAAATCAGCAGACTGTACATTGATTTCTGAGTTCTGCTGGATGCACCAAGGAGAGCGGCTGATGGATGTCCTGCTACTGGTAACAAACCGAAGCCAGAGGGAAGGAGACAAGGGCAGAAAGCACCATCATTCACCGTCAGCTCAGGTGCTGGCACGTCCCTATAGTGAGGAAAATCAAAAGGGTCCTCAGATGGGGAGTATGAGACTGAAAGACCACCTTCCCTAATGTAAAACTGCAATGAGAAACTTCATAGTGTAAATATTTACACTATGGTGCAACAATGTTGTAATTAAACATTTCACTCTATAGATTTTGTAAATTTCCCGACAATGTTCTTCTCATTAATCGTCATGTAACCGACCAACCAAAGCTCAGAAATCAATGATAAAAAGGTTCTGACCCCAATTATCAGCTTGTTTCATAAATTCATTAGGAACAGTCGACCAGACCCCTGTATATTAATCAGGAGCAGCAATGACTTTTATTCATTATTGAAAGGTTTCATCAATTATTCAGCAGTTTCCTGCATGATCACAGAATCCTGAGGGGCCGATCGGAGGAGACTCGCTGCAGATCGGAAGGGACTCGCCGCAGATCAGAGGGGACTCGCCGCAGATCGGAGGGGACTCGCCGCAGATCGGAGGGGACTCGCCGAAGATCGGAGGGGACTCGCCGCAGATCGGAGGGGACTCGCCGCAGATCGGACGGGACTCGCCGCAGATCGGAGGGGACTCGCGGCAGACCGGAGGAGACTCGCCGCAGATCGGAGGGCACTCGCCGCAGATCGGAGGGGACTCGCCGCAGATCGGAGGGGACTCGCCGCAGATCGGAGGGGACTCGCCGCAGATCGGAGGGGACTCGATGCAGATCGGAGGGGACTCGATGCAGATCGGAGGGGACTCGCCGCAGATCGGAGGGGACTCGCCGCAGATCGGAGGGGACTCGTCGCAGATCGGAGGGGACTTGCCGCAGATCGGAGGGCACTCGCCGCAGATCGGAGGTCACTCGCCGCAGATCGGAGGGGACTCGATGCAGATCGGAGGGGACTCGATGCAGATCGGAGGGGACTCGCCGCAGATCGAAGGGGACTCGCCGCAGATCGGAGGGGACTCGCCGCAGATCGGAGGGGACTCGCCGCAGATCGGAGGGGACTCGCCGCAGATCGGAGGGGACTCGCCGCAGATCGGAGGGGACTCGCCGCAGATCGGAGGGGACTCGATGCAGATCGGAGGGGACTCGCCGCAGAACGGAGGGGACTCGCCGCAAATCGGAGGGCACTCGCTGCTTTTATTTGTTTTCTATGTTCTGTGATACATCTGGGTTCCCTTATATGTCACATTGGTCCAGACTGTGAGTGATATAGGGGGTCATGGAAAGATGGGGGCAGTTTAGCCTGCTTCTATTCCCAATAAAGGGGATTGAATTCTCTATTTTGCCTGCTGGCTCCCCAAGTGCAGTTGCATGAAGTCCACTCTTCTCCCCCAACTTTCTACAGATCTTAAATTGCATAGAAATCTAAATTTATGCACAAAAATGTGTTTTCTGTGCCGTTTCCAAGGCCAATTTCACATTAGTACAATCTGGTTGGAGAAACAGTCCCAATTGAGGGTCTCCTGATGACATCACCACTATGTAAAGTTTTACTGGGGGTTGTAGTCTTTTCATTATGTGTATGAACCAGCAAGCCACACATCCAAGCCCTCTTTACCTCCTGCTAACTACAAATCAAAAATATTTCCCGAATTCGTACATTCCTTAACCAAGAAGCTGAAAAAACCCTAGTGCATGCCCTTATTATCTCCCGCCTGGACTACTGCAACCTCTTGCTCTGTGGCCTCCCTTCTAACAGTCTCGCACCCCTACAATCTATTCTAAACTATGCTGCCCGACTAATCCACCTGTCCCCCCGCTAATCCTCGGCCTCTCCTCTCTGCCAATCCCTTCTTCCTCTTCCTTCTTCCTCTGGTAGACTGTGAGCCCTACCGGGAAGGGTCTTCTCTCCTCCTGTAGACTGTGAGCCCTCCCGGGAAGGGTCTTCTCTCCTCCTGTAGACTGTGAGCCCTCGCGGGCAGGGTCCTCTCTCCTCCTGTAGACTCTGAGCCCTCCTGGCCAGGGTCCTCTCTCCTCTGGTAGACTGTGGGCCCTCCCAGGCAGGGTCCTCTCCTCATGTAGACTGTGAGCCCTCCCGGGCAGGGTCCTCTCTCCTCCTATAGACTGTGAGTTCTTTCGGGCAGGGTCCTCTCTCCTCCTGTAGACTGTGAGCCCTCGCAGGCAGGGTCCTCTCTCCTCCTGTTGACTATGGGCCCTCCCGGGCAGGGTCCTCTCTCCTCCTGTAGACTGTGGGCCCTCCCGGGCAGGGTCCTCTCTCCTCCTATAGACTGTGAGTTCTCTCGGGCAGGGTCCTCTCTCCTCCTGTAGACTGTGAGCCCTCGCGGGCAGGGTCCTCTCTCCTCCTGTTGACTATGGGCCCTCCCGGGCAGGGTCCTCTCCTCCTGTAGACTGTGAGCCCTCACGGGCAGGGTCCTCTCTCCTCCTGTTGACTATGGGCCCTCCCGGGCAGGGTCCTCTCCTCCTGTAGACTGTGAGCCCTCCCGGGCAGGGTCCTCTCTCCTCCTATAGACTGTGGGCCCTCCCGGGCAGGGTCCTCTCTCCTCCTATAGACTGTGAGTTCTCTCGGGCAGGGTCCTCTCTCCTCCTGTAGACTGTGAGCCCTCGCGGGCAGGGTCCTCTCTCCTCCTGTTGACTATGGGCCCTCCCGGGCAGGGTCCTCTCCTCCTGTAGACTGTGAGCCCTCCTGGGCAGGGTCCTCTCTCCTCTGGTAGACTGTGGGCCCTCCCAGGCAGAGTCCTCTCCTCCTGTAGACTGTGAGCCCTCCCGTACAGGTTCCTCTCTCCTCCTGTAGACTGAGCCCTCGCGGGCAGGGTTTTCTCTCCTCCTGTAGACTGTGTGCCCTCACGGGCAGGGTCCTCTCTCCTCCTGTAGACTGTGGGCCCTCCCGGGCAGGGTCCTCTCTCCTCCTGTAGACTGTGGGCCCTCTCGTGCAGAGTCCTCTCTCCTCCTATAGACTCTGAGCCCTCGTGGGCAGGGTCCTCTCTCCTCCTGTAGACTGTGAGCCCTCGCGGGCAGGGTTTTCTCTCCTCCTGTAGACTGTGTGCCCTCCCGGGCAGGGCCCTCTCTCCTCCTGTAGACTGTGAGCCCTCGCGGGCAGGGCCCTCTCTCCTCCTGTAGACTGTGAGCCCTCGCGGGCAGGGCCCTCTCTCCTCCTGTAGACTCTGAGCCCTTGCGGACAGGGTCCTCTCTCCTCCTGTAGACTGTGAGCCCTCGTGGGCAGGGCCCTCTCTCCTCCTGTAGATTGTGAGCCCTCCTGAGCAGGGTCCTCTCTCCTCCTGTAGACTTTGAGCACTTGCGGACAGGGTCCTCTCTCCTCCTGTAGACTGTTAGCCCTCCCGGGCAGGGTCCTCCCTCCTCCTGTAGTCTGTAAGCCCTTGTAAGCAGGGTCCTCTCTCTTCCTGTAAACTTTGCGCCCACGCGGGCAGGGCCTCTCTCCTCCTGTAGACTGAGCCCTCGTGGGCAGGGTCCTCTCTCCTACTGTAGACTGTGATCCCTCGTGGGCAGGGTCCTCTATCCTCCTGTAGACTGTGAGCCCTCCCGGGCAGGGTCCTTTCTCCTCCTGTAGACTGAGCCCTCTCAGGCAGGGTCCTCTCTCCTCCTGTAGACTGAGCCCTCGTGGGCAGGGTCCTCTCTCCTCCTGTAGACTGAGCCCTCGCGGGCAGGGTCCTCTCTCCTCCTGTAGACTGTGAGCCCTCGTGGGCGTGGGCAGAGTCCTCTCTCCTCCTGTAGACTCTGAGCCCTCGCGGGCAGGGTCCTCCTCCTCCTGTAGACTGTGATCCCTCGTGGGCAGGGTCCTCTCTCTCCTCCTGTAGACTGAGCCCTCTGAGGCAGGGTCCTCTCTCTCCTCCTGTAGACTGAGCCCTCTCAGGCAGGGTCTTCTCTCCTCCTGTAGACTCTGAGCCCTCGTGGGCAGGGTCCTCTCTCTCCTCCTGTAGACTGAGCCCTCTCAGGCAGGGTCCTCTCTCTCCTCCTGTAGACTCTGAGCCCTCTCAGGCAGGGTCCTCTCTCTCCTCCTGTAGACTGAGCCCTCTCAGGCAGGGTCTTCTCTCCTCCTGTAGACTCTGAGCCCTCGTGGGCAGGGTCCTCTCTCTCCTCCTGTAGACTGAGCAATCTCAGGCAGGGTCCTCTCTCTCCTCCTGTAGACTGAGCCTTCTCAGGCAGGGTCTTCTCTCCTCCTGTAGACTGAGCCCTCTCAGGCAGGGTCTTCTCTCCTCCTGTAGACTCTGAGCCCTCGTGGGCAGGGTCCTCTCTCTCCTCCTGTAGACTGAGCCCTCTCAGGCAGGGTCTTCTCTCCTCCTGTAGACTCTGAGCCCTCGTGGGCAGGGTCCTCTCTCCTCCTGTAGACTGAGCCCTCTCAGGCAGGGTCCTCTCTCTCCTCCTGTAGACTGAGCCCTCTCAGGCAGGGTCTTCTCTCCTCCTGTAGACTGTGAGCCCTCGCGGGCAGGGTCCTCTCTCCTCCTGTAGACTGTGAGCCCTCCCGGGCAGGGTCCTCTCTCCTCCTGTAGACTGTGAGCCCTCGCGGGCAGGGTCCTCTCTCCTCCTGTAGACTGTGAGCCCTCGCGGGCAGGGTCCTCTCTCCTCCTGTAGACTGTGAGCTCTCCCGGGCAGGGTCCTCTCTCCTCCTGTAGACTGTGAGCCCTCGCGGGCAGGGTCCTCTCTCCTCCTGTAGACTGTGAGCTCTCCCGGGCAGGGTCCTCTCTCCTCCTGTAGACTGTGAGCCCTCGTGGGCAGGGTCCTCTCTCCTCCTGTAGGTACCTGTGCCTTGTATTGTTCACGATTATCGTACTTGTTTATGTCTACCACTTTTCACATGTAAAGCGCCATGAAATTAATGGCACTATAATAATAAATAATAATAATTAGTATGAACAATGCTATAGACCCCAAAGTGCTACACAATTGTGCTCATCATCCAAAAATATTGTTACACTTGTGTCTGCAGTCTATAGCGCCTCTTGGATCGGCTTTGTGACTCAAAAAAAACAGTTTTGAAAGTTAATTCTATTTATGGCCACTAGGGGTCTTTGTGCGATGGAGACACTAGTGTTTACTGGCTCCTCCCCTTTTTATTACACAGCACTTTACCTGCTAATACTGATCCCCACGTAAGATTTCTTAGAAAAGACCCTTTAAGGAACTAAAGTCTTAAACCATTTCATTTTGCCTCACAGATGCAGAGGGCCCTCTGCAATATCAGTACCTGGGCCAGAGGCAGACATATCATTGGTGCAACCCGTGCAGCCGTCCAAGTGTCCAAGAGGTAAGGGGGCCACTACCCCCCAATGGGGAGGAATAGTGCGTTATGAGGAGCTATTGCACCGACTACAAAGGGCCCATTTACTGTCCTTTCACAGGGACCTGTGTCCACCAGTGATATGGACCCCTTGCTTCAATCATCACTATGCCCCCCGCCTGTCTCCCCCACAATCCACCACTAAATATGAGCCGTTTATAGAAGCTTTTTCCTGAGACTGCACTTGGCAGTGGCCCCCCCATAACCTCCGGCCCCCCTGTGCAGTGCAGTTTGGCACACTTTTCCAGCACAATTGGCAGTGGCCCCCCCATAACCTCTGGCCCTCGTACAGTTTAGCTTGGCACACTATTCCAGCACAATTGGTAGTGGCCCCCCACTACCTTCAGCCCCCTATACAGTGCAGTTTGGCATACTTTTCCAGCACATTTGGCAGTGGGCCCCCCCCATAACCTTTGACACCCCCCCCCTATTCAGTGCAGTTTGGCACACTTTTCCAGCACAATTGGCAGTGGCCCCCCATAACCTCCGGCCCCCTATTCAGTGCAGTTTGGCACACTTTTCTAGCACAATTGGCAGTGGGCCCCCCCCATAACCTCCGGCCCCCTATTCAGTGCAGTTTGGCACACTTTTCTAGCACAATTGGCAGTGGCCCCCCATAACCTCCGGCCCCCTATTCAGTGCAGTTTGGCACACTTTTCTAGCACAATTGGCAGTGGGCCCCCCCCATAACCTCCGGCCCCCTATTCAGTGCAGTTTGGCACACTTTTCTAGCACAATTGGCAGTGGCCCCCCCCCATAACCTCCGGCCCCCTATTCAGTGCAGTTAGGCACACTTTCCCAGCACAATGCAGCGCCCCCTTGTGTCCCGTCCCCAGTCTTGCAGCCAATCCTTCAGCCGATGTCTCCTGTTCTCAAATTGCTCATCCGAAAAAGATTAAAGTAAAGAATCGCAATAAGGGGGGAGAGGGGGAGATAAGCGGCAGACGTGGATTTAGTCCATAAATATTAGGAATTACAATGTCGCGGATTATGTTCTTCTCCTTTAGGACGGTTTAATAACTTTGAAGGTCACAATTTACGTGTAATTCTCCTGTCCAAATAATACGGATCGTAAGATGCAAATCTCCCCTATTTATGTATCTCGCCGCTGATCTCATGCCAAGATGGAGGCTTAGGCGCTGTCACTGGGGCATCACAGAAGTTTGCATTTCTCTGTTTAGAGGGAGCTTTGCCGTCACTGTCAGCGGGAGAAGAGCGGCGCCCCCCGGCGCATTCCCGGGCGCATTAATGAACGCCTTCCCTTGTTTACTCTCCATTCATTTCCCGGAGTCGGGCTGTAATGCACCTCGCAGAGGAGTTACTGCGGCCCCTAATCCCCCTCCATCCCCGGCTTCAGTTCTGACATGACAATCTGTTGCAGGAAAAATGACAGGGAGACACCGAGCGAGGATTACCTCTCAAGACGCGGATGAGAGGAGCAAATTAATTCTGGAAAGCAAATATTCTGCAGGAGAAGATGGATGGACGGAGCGGGCTCGGCATTAACCACTTAGGCACCGGTACAGGCGCTCCGCTGATAGGGGTTATCCAGCCGGAACCCCACTTCTCTCTTTTAATAATTGCATTGGGGACAAAGCAGCAAAACTTCCACCCCTTGTATACGAGCTGATGACTTAGGTGACCATCTAATATACATCTGGACCCCGAGAGCGTCATAGGCTATGTTTTGAGGGGAAATTTTAACCTCGCGCTTTACAGTTATTCGCCAAAAATCCTGCCTCCATTAAAGCGAATGGAGCTGGGAGCCACAGTGCAGCCAGAACTTCAGAAGAATGCGCAGCCACGCCCTTATATGGAATGTTTGCGTGTCACAATGCAGCCAGGGGAAGAGACAGACACAGACAGGGAAAGAGGCAGACACAAACAGGGTAAGAAACAGACATAGACAGGGTAAGAGACAGACACAAAGAGACAGACAGAGACAGACTGACAGGGAAAGAGACAGACACAGACGAAGAGACAGAGACAGACACAGGGAAACAGACAGACAGGGAAAGAAGGGGAAAGAGACAGACAGGGTAAGAGACAGACAAAGACAGGTAAAGAGACAAAGACAGACACAGGGAAAGAAACAGAGGGAAAGAGACAGACAGGGAAAGAGAGGGAAAGAGACAGACAGGGAAAGAGACAGACAGGGAAAGTGACAGAGATAGATAGACAAGGAAAGAGATTGAGACAGACGGAGAAAGAGACAGAGGCAGCCAGAGACAGACAGGGAAAGAGACAGACAGACAAAGAGATAGATAGAGAGACAGAGAGATATATACAGAGGGGGAGACAGACAGAGAATGGGAGAGAAACAGAGAGACAGTTACTATCCCGGGCGTTAATACATTCTATTTATACATTCTATCCCGGGAATGTTAATACAATCTATTTTGTTAACAGCAGTTATTAACCTGGGCGAAGCCGGGTAGTACAGCTAGTAGAATATAAAAAAGATTCAAGATGGTCATTCCCTTTAAGAGGCAGAATTGGATCTTCACAGCCCATTTTAGGGCACATTTATTTTTCGGCTGGGATTATACGACCACTGGACTCAGCATAGATTGCTATTAGAATGGGTGCCATAACAAGTACTGCACGAAGCTAATCTTGGGGGTAGGAGACTTCTTCTGTCCCTCACTCTCAGAAAGGCCAGTAATAGAAGACCTGGGTGACCAAAAGTAGACAACTCGTAACTAAACCATTCATTTCAGGCATAGAATAAAGAATATTTGGCTTCAAACAAGAATTTTGATGGTAGTAGTCCCAAAATCAATTATTACAAGGACGCCATCATCCACCACTGCCACCATCACACTGCCAGGTACCTGCATCCCAGGTCTGGATGCTGGGGGATCCTGTAGATCCCATAGACTATGACTGGTCCCTATCCTTTCTCCTGGTAGTTAACGTGGGCCATGAATTAATAGAAAGATTGTCCCTTCCCTGAAGTTTTGTAGACCAGATCTTCATTGATTGCTGTTGTTGAGAACTAAGAAAACTGTACCTCTTCCCTTGTGATGAGCAGCCCCTGTATCTTCTGACCCCTGTATCTTCTGACCCCTGCTTCTGAATGAATACATTTTTGTTGCGTCACCGCTGTGTCTTCCTTCTCTGTGTGCTGCATCTTGACTTTGGTCTTATAACTGCACCCTGGTATCTAAATGACCTACTGATGGCAAAGTGGCGCCCCCTCCTGGCACCCAGCTCTTTCGAGCGCGGCTTCAGCTGATCCGGCCGATGTATGGCTCCCGCGTATCCCATCACAGTTACAGACACATCGGCACTTGCTCTAAAGCTCGAACATTGGCAGATGCCACAATATTTCATTACAAAAATGTCAGAAAGTCACAACTATGGGATTCGTTTCCACTGTCCGCTTCAACTCTCAGCATTGCACATAATCATCTGTGTGCACAACGCCCTGGAGTCCGGGCTGAGGACTGGTCCGTTCTCTCGTAAAGAAAAAGCAGATGGTGCCATGAAAAGGGACAGTCCACCTGCACGCCGTCATTAAAAGGGACAGTCCACCTCCACGCCGTCATTAAAAGAGACAGTCCACCTGCACGCCGTCATTAAAAGAGACAGTCCACCTGCACGCCGTCATTAAAAGAGACAGTCCACCTGCACGCCGTCATTAAAAGGGACAGTCCACCTCCACGCCGTCATTAAAAGGGACAGTCCACCTGCACGCCGTCATTAAAAGAGACAGTCCACCTGCACGCCGTCATTAAAAGAGACAGTCCACCTGCACGCCGTCATTAAAAGAGACAGTCCACCTGCACGCCGTCATTAAAAGAGACAGTCCACCTGCACGCAGTCATTAAAAGGGACAGTCCACCTGCACGCCGTCATTAAAAGAGACAGTCCACCTGCACGCCGTCATTAAAAGGGACAGTCCACCTGCACGCCGTCATTAAAAGAGACAGTCCACCTGCACGCCGTCATTAAAAGAGACAGTCCACCTGCACGCCGTCATTAAAAGAGACAGTCCACCTGCACGCAGTCATTAAAAGGGACAGTCCACCTGCACGCCGTCATTAAAAGAGACAGTCCACCTGCACGCCGTCATTAAAAGCGACAGTCCACCTGCACGCCGTCATTAAAAGAGACAGTCCACCTGCACGCCGTCATTAAAAGGGACAGTCCACCTGCACGCCATCATTAAAAAGGGACAGTCCACCTGCACGCCGTCATTAAAAGGGACAGTCCACCTGCACGCAGTCATTAAAAGGGACAGTCCACCTGCACGCCGTCATTAAAAGGGACAGTCCACCTGCACGCCATCATTAAAAAGCGACAGTCCACCTGCACACCATCATTAAAAGGGACAGTCCACCTGCACGCCGTCATTAAAAAGCGACAGTCCACCTGCACACCGTCATTAAAAGGGACAGTCCACCTGCACGCCGTCATTAAAAAGCAACAGTCCACCTGCACGCCGTCATTAATAAGAGACAGTCCACCTGCACGCCATCATTAAAAGGGACAGTCCACCTGCACGCCGTCATTAAAAGGGACAGTCCACCTGCACGCCGTCATTAAAAGAGACAGTCCACCTGCACGCCGTCATTAAAAGAGACAGTCCACCTGCACGCCGTCATTAAAAGAGACAGTCCACCTGCACGCCGTCATTAAAAGAGACAGTCCACCTGCACGCCGTCATTAAAAGAGACAGTCCACCTGCACGCCGTCATTAAAAGCGACAGTCCGCCTGCACGCCGTCATTAAAAGCAACAGTCCACCTGCACGCCGTCATTAAAAGCAACAGTCCACCTGCACGCCGTCATTAAAAGGGACAGTCCCCCTGCACGCCGTCATTAAAAAGGGACAGTCCACCTGCACGCCGTCATTAATAAGAGACAATCCGCCTGCACGCCGTCATTAAAAGAGACAGTCCACCTGCACGCCGTCATTAAAAGCAACAGTCCACCTGCACGCCGTCATTAAAAGGGACAGTCCACCTGCACGCAGTCATTAAAAGGGACAGTCCACCTGCACGCCGTCATTAAAAAGGACAGTCCACCTGCACGCAGTCATTAAAAAGGACAGTCCACCTGCACGCAGTCATTAAAAGAGACAGTCCACCTGCACGCCGTCATTAAAAGGGACAGTCCACCTGCACGCTGTCATTAAAAAGGACAGTCCACCTGCACGCAGTCATTAAAAAGGACAGTCCACCTGCACGCAGTCATTAAAAGAGACAGTCCACCTGCACGCCGTCATTAAAAGGGACAGTCCACCTGCACGCTATTACCTCTCCACCTGCTGTGGAGCTGAAGTTGGTTCCTGCTGCAAAGATTCTCTCCTGTAGCAGCTGGTAGAGTTTTATGTAATGTAATCAAGGAGCCCCCTCACAAAACATAGATTCAGGCCCCACTTCACTATTAGGAAGGAAATCCAGCACCAACTTCAGAATATAAATCGCTTATACTTATTTTGGATCCCCTAATATACAGGGATAATGCACACAGTGATGTCACAGTACAGGGATAATGCACACAGTGATGTCACAGTGCAGGAATAATACACACAGTGATGTCACAGTACAGGGATAATGCACACAGTGATGTCACAGTACAGGGATAATGCACACAGTGATGTCACAGTAAAGGGATAATACACACAGTGATGTCACAGTACAGGGATAATGCACACAGTGATGTGACAGTACAGAGATAATACACACAGTGATGTCACAGTAAAGGGATAATACACACAGTGATGTCACAGTACAGGGATAATACACACAGTGATGTCACAGTAAAGGGATAATACACACAGTGATGTCACAGTACAGGGATAATACACACAGTGATGTCACAGTACAGGGATAATGCACACAGTGATGTGACAGTACAGAGATAATACACACAGTGATGTCACAGTAAAGGGATAATACACACAGTGATGTCACAGTACAGGGATAATACACACAGTGATGTCACAGTAAAGGGATAATACACACAGTGATGTCACAGTACAGGGATAATACACACAGTGATGTCACAGTACAGGGATAATACACACAGTGATGTCACAGTACAGGGGTAATACACACAGTGATGTCACAGTACAGGGATAATGCACACAGTGATGTCACAGTACAGGGATAATACACACAGTGATGTCACAGTACAGGGATAATACACACAGTGATGTCACAGTACAGGGATAATACACACAGTGATGTCACAGCACAGGGATAATGCACACAGTGATGTCACAGTACAGGGATACTGCACACAATGATGTCACAGTACAGGGATAATACACACAGCGATGTCACAGTACAGGGATAATACACACAGTGATGTCACAGTACAGGGATACTGCACACAGCGATGTCACAGTACAGGGATAATACACACAGCGATGTCACAGCACAGGGATAATGCACACAGTGATGTCACAGTACAGGGATACTGCACACAATGATGTCACAGTACAGGGATAATACACATAGTGATGTCACAGTACAGGGATAATGCACCCTTCTGTTATCTATGGTTATCACTATCTGCACCTTATATCTATGTGAAGAGAATATCCCACAAGCAGCAGACTATGCCCGGCTCACACACATTATAGTTACAGGAGATGCTGTAAGTTCGGGGAACACAATTCCTTTAGGGAAGGCGCCTAAATACAACTTTAAAATCACAGTCATGTGTCTTTCTCATTTAATCTCCACACAGCTGGCACCGCCTTCTTGCAAGAGGTTCTGCAGCAGTCAGTGATGGGCGCAGGTTGTGCATATTGATGAGCATTCTAAAGACCAGAATGAATGCAGGAGCCTTTATTAGACGGCCATTGTGTCTTGGCTGCGGTATCTCAGGCTGCGGAGCCCCAGGCGACTTCCCTTTCATGTACTGCCATGTATGTAGATGGCCAAGTGGATTATGGTCGGTGTTGAGCAGAAGTGCTGAAATAGCTTGAGGAAGCGCAGGAATCGTGTCCGTCCTCCACTGGAAACTATAGAACTGAACCATCAAGATACATTAAGACCCCGGCAGACATTCCTGAAGAAGAAGGAGACGGAGCTCCAGGATGAATGGATTAAATAAGGCAACGGCGGCCGCGCGTGCCGAGAGTGGAAAGGGACGACGGATGAGAGCAGAGATTTACTGACATGTACAGTACTATCGAAATTAAAGATGTGCCCCCTGATGTGTCAGATTACAGAGGGGCCCCGGCTGATTAGTATGGGGTCACTTACCCTCAATAAATGACCTGCAGGTGTCATACATGAGGGGGTGTAACAATATTAGGTGCAGGGGCTGCAATCGCACCTGGACCCTGTAGCCTATGGGGGACCAATAATGAAAACACTTATTAAAGACCTATTGTAACTGAGGCCCTAGTGGACATTTTGTACTGAGGCCAAGTTTCAAGTTACACCCCTAGCTACTAAATCAAGACCCCCATTGTAAAAAAAAAAAAAAAAAAAATCTTTATTTTTATATCGCGCTAACATATTCCACAGCGCTTTACATACATCAGGAACGCTGTCCCCATTGGGGCTCACAATCTAAATTCCCTATCACTATGTTTTTGGAGTGTGGCAGGAAACCAGAGAACCCGGAGGAAACCCACGCAAACACAGGGAGAACATACAAACTCCTTGCAGATGGTGTCCTTGGTGGGATTCGAACCCAGGACTCCAGCGCTGCAAGTCTGCAATGCTAACCACTGAGCCACCACAAGACTACAGTGCTAACCACTGAGGCACCACAAGACTGCAATGCTAACCACTGAGCCACCACAAGACTGCAGTGCTAACCACTGATCCACCACAAGACTGCAGTGCTAACCACTGAGCCACCACAAGACTGCAGTGCTAACCACTGAGCCACCGTGCTGCCCCTGGCCCCTAAAGACTGCCCTGGATCTTTGCAGTGAGGAGCAAAGGGGCGGTCAGTGCCTCCACATCCCATAAAGAGACGGTTCAGGCTGAAGTTTAGTAAAACACAAGATCTTTTATTTTTCCTTCTTCACACACTCGATGGTTACAAACTTCACGGAAGACACAAGAGCTTGCAGGTTGCAGTTCACACTAGGGGGCGCCATTGCTGGAATTTTAGAGCATAGTATTTTGGGCTGAAAGTCATTTTTACATTTGTGTTGCACTGGACCTTGCTGGATGTGAAAGGAGATAACTGATATTATTATTAATAATAATAATAATAATAATAATAACTGATCTGTAGAATGACCAAAATGTATAACTTTCTTCCTTGTTCTGAGCTTCTCTCAGCTGATTCATGATCATATGAAAGTTCAGCAGCACTTAGTGTACAGAAGTCAGTTGAAAGGAGCTCAGAAGAAGGAATACAATGGTGAGCCAGCTTGCTGAGGTATTCTCAGTTAACTCTGTCTCTAGCCAGCAATAGACAGTGCAACACAGAGGCCATAGAAAGCAAACTGCAAAATGTTTAATGGAACTCAAAAGCAACAAGTAATTTCAGCATAAAATGTGAACATTTTATGAAAATAAAATAATCCCAGAGGCTGCCCATGCCCATGTCTTGTATAAACGACGCAATGCAATGTTCGGACACACTTTGTGCTTCCTCACTTGTTGCAGGATGGGTTTCTTGTTTAACTCTAGAAATGGAGAACCGAGGAAGAATTAAAAACAAAAAAATCTTAGCAAAACGTTGCTAAACTTTACATAAAACCAGATGGATCCTGTAAATACATGAGCAATGGTTCAAGAACTAGGTTTTATATTATGGCCAGGAAACATGGAGTTTTGGTTTTACACCGTCCTCCATAACTCAACTCAATCACTGCCCAGTACTCCATTTCTCTCCCTATTCCTTGTAGGGTCCTCCTAACGGGAAGAAGATAGCACCCCCAGATAGACACACAAGTGGAGTTCTAATCATTTATAATTATCAATTGGTTCCTAAAAAGGGAAATCATAAAGTCAGAAATTACTGAATGGCGTCCGTCACATATCTCCTTCTCTCTTAGTTTGTACCTAATTCTGCTACAATAACACACACACACACACGTGTATATATACACACACACACACACACTGCATACACACTGCACGCACACACACACACACTGCACACACACACACTGCACACACACACACACACACACACTGCACACACACACACACACACTGCATACACAAACACACACACACTGCATACATACACACACACTGCATACACACACACACACTGCACACACACACACACACACACACTGCACACACACACACACACACTGCATACACAAACACACACACACTGCATACATACACACACACTGCATACACACACACACACTGCATACACACACACACACTGCACACACACACACACACACACACTGCATACACACACACACACACTGCATACATACACACACACTGCATACACACACACACACTGCATACACACACACACACACACACTGCATACACACACACACACTGCATACACACACACACACTGCACACACACTGCACGCACACACACACACTGCACACACACACACACACACACACTGCACACACACACACACACACTGCATACACAAACACACACACACTGCATACATACACACACACTGCATACACACACACACACTGCATACACACACACACACTGCACACACACACACACACACACACTGCACACACACACACACACTGCATACACAAACACACACACACTGCATACATACACACACACTGCATACACACACACACACTGCATACACACACACACACTGCACACACACACACACACACACACTGCATACACACACACACACACTGCATACATACACACACACTGCATACACACACACACACTGCATACACACACACACACACACACTGCATACACACACACACACTGCATACATACACACACACACACTGCATACACACACACACACACTGCATACACACACACACACACACACACACACACTGCACACACACACACACACTGCATACACACACACACACTGCATACACACACACTGCATAGACACACACACACACACACACACACACACTTGAGGACCTCAGAATGCATTGCACACTTGATATATAATATCTATACAATTATATATTGATACTACTAGGCTGTAGCTGGTGATCCGGGCCCTAACTCCTCATGGTTTCTGATGAATTGCGATATTCTGTGATGTCTGCTATTGTCTGTATATGTATCCTTTGAATTGTGCGTTGCTGTGGAATATGTTAGCGCTATATAAATAAAAATTAATTATTATTATAGTAGTATTATATACTATAATTAAAGGGAGGATTTGGCCCCTGGTGGTCATTGTCAGTACTGCACTTATTTTTTCTTTTTTAATTTCATTGTGTCTCTTTGGACATTATTTTGGAAGGGGGGGGGGTGTAAAGACATAAATCTGTAATCCTTCTTATACCATTGGTCATTACTGTCGGTCTGTGTGCTTAAGATGACCAGTGCTTCTACTCCATACATCAGTAAATGCAGTGGTGGACACAGACAGAAAAGGGCCCCTGTGCAAGAACAGTATATGGGCCCTCTGGAGTCTAATCGTTCTGCTGTGATAGAAGCTCCTTGCTGCTTTGGAGCTGGATGTGGCCCCTGACCTCTCAGGCCCTTGTGTGGCTGCACCAATGATATGTCCGCCCCTGCTTTGGAGCTGGATGAGGCCCCTGACCTCTTGGACCCTTGTGTGGCTGCACCAATGATACATCCGCCCCTGCTTTGGAGCTGGATGAGGCCCCTGACCTCTCGGGCCCTTGTGTGGCTGCACCAATGATATGTCCGCCCCTGCTTTGGAGCTGGATGTGGCCCCTGACCTCTCGGGCCCTTGTGTGGCTGCACCAATGATATGTCCGCCCCTGGTTTGCAGGTGTTAGTGGTCCCCTGACCTCTTGGGCCTTTGTGTGGCTGCACCAATGATATGTCCACCCCTGGTTTGCAGGTGTTAGTGGTCCCCTGACCTCTCGGGCCCTTGTGTGGCTGCACCAATGATATGTCCGCCCCTGGTTTGCAGGTGTTAGTGGTCCCCTGACCTCTCGGGCCCTTGTGTGGCTGCACCAATGATATGTCCGCCCAGGGTTTGCAGGTGTTAGTGGTCCCCTGACCTCTCGGGCCCTTGTGTGGCTGCACCAATGATATGTCCGCCCCTGCTTTGGAGCTGGATGTGGCCCCTGACCTCTCGGGCCCTTGTGTGGCTGCACCAATGATATGTCCGCCCCTGCTTTGGAGCTGGATGTGGCCCCTGACCTCTCGGGCCCTTGTGTGGCTGCACCAATGATATGTCTGCACCTGGTTTACAGGTGTTAGTGGTCCCCTGACCTCTCGGGCCCTTGTGTGGCTGCACCAATGACACTTCCGCCCCTGCTTTGGAGCTTGGTGTGGCCCCTGACCTCTCGGGCCCTTGTGTGGCTGCACCAATGATATGTCCGCCCCTGCTTTGGAGCTTGATGTGGCCCCTGACCACTCGGGCCCTTGTGTGGCTGCACCAATGATATATCCGCCCCTGCTTTGGAGCTGGATGTGGCCCCTGACCTCTTGGGCCCTTGTGTGGCTGCACCAATGATACATCCGCCCCTGGTTTGCAGGTATTAGTTGTCCCCTGACCTCTTGGACCCTTGTGTGGCTGCACCAATGATATGTCCGCCCCTGCTTTGGAGCTGGATGAGGCCCCTGACCGCTCGGGCCCTTGTGTGGCTGCACCAATGATACATCCGCCCCTGCTTTGGAGCTGGATGAGGCCCCTGACCGCTCGGGCCCTTGTGTGGCTGCACCAATGATATGTCCGCCCCTGCTTTGGAGCTGGATGTGGCCCCTGACCTCTCGGGCCCTTGTGTGGCTGCACCAATGATATGTCTGCACCTGGTTTACAGGTGTTAGTGGTCCCCTGACCTCTCGGGCCCTTGTGTGGCTGCACCAATGATATGTCCGCCCCTGAGTAGATGCCACCATCCATCTCAGCCTATTACATAATACAATGTTGCAAGTTTCCCATCCTAATTTGTAGAAATGCACAGAACTGTTCTTCAGTCTTGTTTGCAGGATGCTTCTTTCTGTATTTGTATCATGACTCCAATGCCCCCAATATCCTTCCATCTTCAATGCCTATATGATCATGACTCCAATGGGTCCAGTGTTCAAGATCCAAAACGCAGCCTTTTCCTTCTTTAAGAAGCTCTACTTTTTCTCAAGACTGTGAAAACCCTTGTGTCTGGAGAGAATCCAGGATCTCCCTTCCTCCCTCCCCACTGGAATCATCCACAACATTTGGATCCCAGTCAGGTGCAGGGGCATCCCCCCTTCTAAGCAGGAGGAGTGGGGAGTGGAGCAGCTCCCTCCACCTATCCAGGATCATGTGGCTCTAGAAAAACGGAACAATCAAACAGCACTGAGTGCCAAATACACAATGGACTCGCTAGATGGGGATGAAAAATGACTGCAGTATGCTGAGGATAGATTGCAGCCAGCCCCTGGCTCTGTCATTCTGCATTCTCCAGCCTCGGCTGCTGGGGATGTGACCTGGACTTGTGGTCTGTGCAGATTGCTTTTTGCAGGAGAGTTTGGAGGAAGAATGGAAGCTGTTCCCTTGTTGGGGGGGCTTGTACCCTGCTCTGGAAGTCTCTGCCTGTGAGTCACTTTTACTATCTTAATAGACCCCTCAGGACTCCACTGCCCCCCTGGTTCTTGGAGCAGCCAGGCGCAAGGAAGGGAAGAGGGTGGGGGCTCCATACTGTCCAGGAACTCCAAGAAGATGAAGCCAGGCTGGGGTGAGGCTGAGACATGGGGGATATAACCTCCGCCAGGGAAGGACCTGCTCCCCCACAACTTCTCCTTAAGGGACGGGAGACATCTGTAGACCCCAAGACCCCGACAACCAAAGAGGTAAGTGAGAGCCAGACTCCGGCAGTGGTTGCTCTCCATTGTTTATGTTTGGATAGAATGTTGACACTTTGTCTGATACATTGTGGAAACTTTGATACATAAATGAGAGTTGAGCTCACCAGCCTCCCAGGGACACAGGACCCCAGATGTCTGCCCTCCTCATCTGCCAGGACCACCAGCATCTGCTACCCCTATATACCAGCATAGTGCGGTGCATTGCACAGCTCGGCTGCAACTTGCTCCAAGCAATTCCTGCAAGGAAAGAGTTAAGAAATCCTTTCCAAGGAAACCAAGCAAAGTAAACAGTGCACCTTATGCATCCTCAGCATAAAACAATCTCCAGGGACAAATCCAGTTAAGATTTGGCAGAGTCTCCCCCTCCAGAGCAGAAGAGTCCTCACAGCTCAGGAACATCACAACCTTGGAAGAATTAAAGTTTCTTCATGTCTTGCCCTGTGAGACCTCCAGTCCCTGCTGACTCTGTCTCCATAGAGGTGACTGCAAGGAGTTTAGCTCTGGCTATGAACTGGGCTCCAGAAAGGTCTTCTCCATCTCTGGAGGGTTTTCTGCAGAGGTCATTGCAGGTAGGGTGAGGGGCGATAGGATGTAGCATGCTGGGACTTGTAGTTTTTACAACAGCTCAAGAGCCACAGGTTGGGGACCGCTATTGTAGAACATGTAATTAGTGGAGCACAGAATATTGCAATAGCACATGGAGGAAAGTGGAACCATGGAAAAAACAGCCATTTTTATTTGCCATTTAAAGGGGCGTGGCTACATAGAAAGTGGCGCACTCTGCAAGTGTGGCGCAATTCCTGTAGATAACAGCCTGTCGGCTTGTATCACATCATGGGATGGCCTTCTTCGTGGACCAAGTGGATGCCACGCTCCAGTTGGTAAAAGCCACAATATAGACATATGACGGGGCCCATTGTACACTAAGCAGTTTATACAATACTGGGGATAGGATACTGACTATGCTGTCCATGAAAACATGAGGCAAGCTGCCAACTATCCCTGGAGTAAAGCATTATTTATATAGTGACAACTGTAGCGCAGTACATAGACGGATGCCTCTCATCATCCCGGGAGCTTGCAATCTAATCCCAATATTTCATACCCAAGGCATAACTCCTATACTCCCTGTCCCAGGAGCTCACAATCTAATCCCAGCATCCCTTACTCAAGGCATGATTCCCATCCTCCCTGTCCCAGGAGCTCACAATCTAATGCCAGCATCCCATACTCGAGGCATGACTCCCATCCTCCCTGTCCCAGGAGCTCACAATCTAATGCCAGCATCCCTTACTCAAGGCATGACTCCCATCCTCCCTGTCCCAGGAGCTCACAATCTAATGCCAGCATCCCATACTCGAGGCATGACTCCCATCCTCCCTGTCCCAGGAGCTCACAATCTAATGCCAGCATCCCATACTCGAGGCATGACTCCCATCCTCCCTGTCCCAGGAGCTCACAATCTAATGCCAGCATCCCTTACTCAAGGCATGACTCCCATCCTCCCTAACCCAGGAGCTCACAATCTAATGCCAGCATCCCTTACTTAAGGCATGACTCCCATCCTCCCTGACCCAGGAGCTCACCATGTAATCTCAATATTTCATACTCAAGGCATAACTCCTATACTCCCTGACCCAGGAGCTCACAATCTAATCCCAATATTTCCTACCCAAGGCATGATTCACTTCTCCCTGTCCTATGGAGCTCATGATCTAATCTCAATATTCAACACCTATTCTATAACTCCCATCATCTGTCTCCGGCAGCTCTCAGTATCGCGCTATCCCACTCCCAATGGATAAGGCCTCATTCACACATCTGTGATTCTTGTACAAGTAATTGCTGATATTTTCATGGTAATTGCTCAAACTCCTTTCAGTTTATGTAGCTTAAACAATGACCACGTTTTTGGGATACAGTAGTTTCCAAAGAAAAAAAAGAAAACAAAACAGAGGTCATTTATTCTGGTCATGGATTAAACTCTCCAATGAAAGGCTATGGGTCACTGAAGGAGGGGGCTCACAATCTAATCCCAATATTCCACACCCAATGTATAACTCCCATCCTCCCTGTCCCAGGAGCTCACAATCTAATGCCAGCATCCCATACCCAAGACATGACTCCCATCCTCCCTGTCCCAGGAGCTCAGAATCTAATGCCAGTATCCCATACCCAAGGCATGACTCCCATCCTTCCTGTCCCAGGAGCTCACAATCTATTCCCAATATTCCATACCCAAGGCATGACTCCCATCCTTCCTGTCCCAGGAGCTCACGATCTAATGCCAGCATCCCATACCCAAGGCATGACTCCCATCCTTCCTGTCCCAGGAGCTCACAATCTAATCCCAATATTCCATACCTAATGTATAACTCCCATCCTCCCTGTCCCAGGAGCTCATAATCTAATGCCAGCATCCCATACTCGAGGCATGACTCCCATCCTCCCTGTCCCAGGAGCTCATAATCTAATGCCAGCATCCCATACTCGAGGCATGACTCCCATCCTCCCTGTCCCAGGAGCTCACAATCTAATGCCAGCATCCCATACTCGAGGCATGACTCCCATCCTCCCTGTCCCAGGAGCTCACAATCTAATGCCAGCATCCCATACCTGAGGCATGACTCCCATCCTCCCTGTCCCAGGAGCTCACAATCTAATGCCAGCATCCCATACTCGAGGCATGACTCCCATCCTCCCTGTCCCAGGAGCTCACAATCTAATGCCAGCATCCCATACTCGAGGCATGACTCCCATCCTCCCTGTCCCAGGAGCTCACAATCTAATGCCAGCATCCCATACCCGAGGCATGACTCCCATCCTCCCTGTCCCAGGAGCTCACAATCTAATGCCAGCATCCCATACTCGAGGCATTACTCCCATCCTCCCTGACCCAGGAGCTCACAATCTAATGCCAGCATCCCATACCCAAGGCATGACTCCCATCCTCACTGTCCCAGGAGCTCACAATCTAAAGCCAGCATCCCATACTCGAGGCATGACTCCCATCCTCCCTGTCCCTGGAGCTCACAATCTAATGCCAGCATCCCATACTCGAGGCATGACTCCCATCCTCCCTGTCCCAGGAGCTCACAATCTAATGCCAGCATCCCATACTCGAGGCATTACTCCCATCCTCCCTGACCCAGGAGCTCACAATCTAATGCCAGCATCCCATACCCGAGGCATGACTCCCATCCTCACTGTCCCAGGAGCTCACAATCTAAAGCCAGCATCCCATACTCGAGGCATGACTCCCATCCTCTCTGTCCCTGGAGCTCACAATCTAATGCCAGCATCCCATACCCGAGGCATGACTCCCATCCTCCCTGTCCCAGGAGCTCACAATCTAATGCCAGCATCCCATACCCGAGGTATTACTCCCATCCTCCCTGACCCAGGAGCTCACAATCTAATGCCAGCATCCCATACCCAAGGCATGACTCCCATCCTCCCTGTCCCAGGAGCTCACAATCTAATGCCAGCATCCCATACCCGAGGCATGACTCCCATCCTCCCTGTCCCAGGAGCTCACAATCTAATGCCAGCATCCCATACCCGAGGCATGACTCCCATCCTCCCTGACCCAGGAGCTCACAATCTAATGCCAGCATCCCATACTCGAGGCATGACTCCCATCCTCCCTGACCCAGGAGCTCACAATCGAATGCCAGCATCCCATACTCGAGGCATGACTCCCATCCTCCCTGTCCCTGGAGCTCACAATCTAATGCCAGCATCCCATACCCGAGGCATGACTCCCATCCTCACTGTCCCTGGAGCTCACAATCTAATGCCAGCATCCCATACCCGAGGCATGACTCCCATCCTCCCTGACCCAGGAGCTCACAATCTAATGCCAGCATCCCATACTCGAGGCATGACTCCCATCCTCCCTGACCCAGGAGCTCACAATCGAATGCCAGCATCCCATACTCGAGGCATGACTCCCATCCTCCCTGACCCAGGAGCTCACAATCTAATGCCAGCATCCCATACTCGAGGCATGACTCCCATCCTCCCTGTCCCTGGAGCTCACAGTCCAGACTTAACATAACAGGCGAGGAGAACATAGACGCTTCATGCAGAGTCCAGACAAGTGTGGATTATTTTGGATGAGGCCACAGACCCTGGTGGCACCCGGTACCATAGTGTGAGCTGACAATGGCTCTGCTGTCTGCTGGGGATGGAGTAGGGAGGGTGTAAGGATTCTTATTCCCTGTAAATCCCCTCACTGGCAGAATTTCATGAATTGCAGCGTCTACTACTATCATACACTCATCCAGGGGTCCTTGGATTAGGACAGAGTGACAGTAACAACAAAAAAAACAACAAAAAAAAGTAGCAGTGATCACCTTGCTTAAAATACTGGTGGCAGTGACAGATGTAGCAGTGCTGATTTACCTGCAGCCCCATGTAAAATCCCATTATTTGATATCCCTGTGAGCTCTGCCACCTCTGACATTTTTATGCCCCGAGCTCGGACCCATCTGACAGATTTGACTGCCCCTAACAAACTTGGCTCTGCTGCATCTGACGTGCTTTGCTTTCCTTCCCGTATCAAGCTCAGTCCTGACACGTGACAAACTCAGCTCTGCAGACTCCGACAATGCCTGTTTAATAGGAGGCTAAAGCCAAAGCCTTTGTGTTTCTGCGCTATGCATTCTATTGTCCTCTGTTATCAGCCATTTTAGGCTGGCAAATTACTGACTGGAGGCAAAAATCTAAATTTCCTCTTAGTCTTTGTGTGATAGAATGCTCCTTGATTCTAAGATCAGGCTTTTGCTGTTTTATGTTTGGGAGTTTTAGGCCGGATCCGGCTATGGAGGTCGCATGTTAGAGTTCGGCTTTAATTACTGCATATTCTGATCTCTAGCATCGTTCAGTGAGCACAAACCTCACATTTCCCCTGTAAACAGTAAGCTGCAGTCTCTGACATCATTTTCTCTCTGTTATCACCTATAAGTGGCGCTGTTGTTTCCGCTATCACATGGACGCACACACCGCCTGTCCACGGCATTCCCGAAAAGGAGAACATAAAATAAGTTTTACTGTTTTATATTCTTCATATTATTCTGCGTGTGAATACGTCAGGCAAAGGCGCGAATACAATGGAGGTAGGTGACCCAAGGAGAAGAACGCGGGGGAGGACCCCAATGCACAAACCCCCCCTCCGACCAGATCACCTCCCATCAAAGGAAGTGCGGCAAAGATCGGAATGAAGAAGACACATTTACCTCACTTCATTATACAAAGGTTTACACTGTATTCTAGAGACTCGAAAGCTGCAAAACTCAACATTTACAGATGTATCTATTCAGAGTGCAGCTCTGGAGTATAATACAGGAGGTAACTCAGGATCAGTAATGTAATGTATGTTCACAGTGACTGCAGCAGCAGAATAGTGAGTGCAGCTCTGGAGTATAATACAGGAGGTAACTCAGGATTAGTAATGTAATGTATGTACACAGTGACTGCATCAGCAGAATAGTGAGTGCAGCTCTGGAGTATAATACAGGAGGTAACTCAGGATCAGTAATGTAATGTATGTACACAGTGACTGCACCAGCAGAATAGTGAATGCAGCTCTGGAGTATAATACAGGAGGTAACTCAGGATCAGTAATGTAATGTATGTACACAGTGACTGCACCAGCAGAATAGTGAGTGCAGCTCTGGAGTATAATACAGGAGGTAACTCAGGATCAGTAATGTAATGTATGTTCACAGTGACTGCAATAGAATAGTGAGTGCAGCTCTGGAGTATAATACAGGAGGTAATTCAGGATCAGTAATGTATGTACACAGAGACTGCACCAGCAGAATAGTGAGTGCAGCACTGGAGTATAATACAGGAGGTAATTCAGGATCAGTAATATAATGTATGTGCACAGTGACTGCACCAGCAGAATAGTGAGTGCAGCTCTGGAGTATAATACAGGAGGTAACTCAGGATCAGTAATGTAATGTATGTGCACAGTGACTGCACCAGCAGAATAGTGAGTGCAGCTCTAGAGTATAATACAGGAGGTAACTCAGGATCAGTAAAGTAATGTATGTACACAGTGACTGCACCAGCAGAATAGTGAGTGCAGCTCTGGAGTATAATACAGGAGGTAACCCAGGATCAGTAATGTAATGTATGTACACGGTGACTGCACCAGCAGAATAGTGAGTGCAGCTCTGGAGTATAATACAGGAGGTAACCAAGGATCAGTAATGTAATGTATGTACACGGTGACGGCACCAGCAGAATAGTGAGTGCAGCTCTGCAGTTTTATTATGGGTGTAATGAATGTACACAAGGACTCTGGTTTTTGTGCAGTACTTTTGTGGAGCATGTACACACGCCGTTTTTTTTAAACTCTGTTGAGTCCACAAAGATTTTTTAAGTGAAACCTTCTTCTAGAAATGCTTAAGTTTTAGGTTTTTTTAAAGACGTCTTTCATCTGTCTTTGTGGCCGCTCATAGACTTCTGCACTTAGGTTGTGGATATCTGAGGAATGGTTTGTTCACTTCTTTTAATGTTATTTTAAATAACATAAATAAGTCGCTGTGACATAACAATACATGGGTTCATTCTGTTTTGCATTTTTAGGGCACTTTTCAGGCACATTTCATAGCAGAACCTCCTAAAAAACCCATCATGTGCACATAGCCTTACTGGACCACCCCATTGTATCTTTGTGCTTTGTTTGCTGCTTGTCTCCACTAACCATTAATTCCTGTTACTTTTTGGCTTTTCTCCCAGTTTTGCAGGTTGTGACCGTTTCTCCAGGAGTTATGCAGAACCCCCGGAGCCTCTGCCTCCTCTCTCCCACCCTCCTCATTCACTGTCTCACGCTGCCCCTCGCTGGACTCCTGCAGGTGAGCAGCCCTCGGATCCGTGCACAGCATATCACTTACATTGTACATATCTAATATCAAGGCAGATGTATCAGAGCGGGGAACACTGCTGACCTGGTCCTGCTCGCACTGCTGACCTCATCCTGCTCGCACTGCTACCCTGGTCCTGCTCGCACTGCTGCCCTGGTCCTTCTCGCATTGCTGGCCTGGTCCTGCTCGCACTGCTGACCTCATCCTGCTCGCACTGCTGGCCTGGTCCTGCTCGCACTGCTGCCCTGGTCCTACTCGCACTGCTGGCCTGGTCCTGCTCGCACTGCTGACCTCATCCTGCTTGCACTGCTGACCTCATCCTACTCGCACTGCTGACCTGGTCCTGCTCGCACTGCTGCCCTGGTCCTTCTCGCACTGCTGACCTGGTCCTGCACGCACTGCTGACCTGGTCCTGCTCGCACTGCTGCCCTGGTCCTGCTCGCACTGCTGCCCTGGTCCTGCTCGCACTGCTGACCTGGTCCTGCTCGCACTGCTGCCCTGGTCCTGCTCGCACTGCTGCCCTGGTCCTACTCGCACTGCTGGCCTGGTCCTGCTCGCACTGCTGACCTCATCCTGCTTGCACTGCTGACCTCATCCTACTCGCACTGCTGACCTGGTCCTGCTCGCACTGCTGCCCTGGTCCTTCTCGCACTGCTGACCTGGTCCTGCACGCACTGCTGACCTGGTCCTGCTCGCACTGCTGCCCTGGTCCTGCTCGCACTGCTGGCCTGGTCCTGCTCGCGCTGCTGACCTCACCCTGCTCGCACTGCTACCCTGGTCCTTCTCGCATTGCTGCCCTGGTCCTGCTCGCACTGCTGGCCTGGTCCTGCTCGCACTGCTGGCCTGGTCCTGCTCGCACTGCTGACCTCATCCTGCTCGCACTGCTGGCCTGGTCCTTCTCGCATTGCTGGCCTGGTCCTGCTCGCACTGCTGACCTCATCCTGCTCGCACTGCTGCCCTGGTCCTACTCCCACTGCTGACCTGGTCCTGCTCGCACTGCTGACCTCATCCTGCTCGCACTGCTGACCTGGTCCTGCTCGCACTGCTGACCTGGTCCTGCTCACACTGCTGACCTGGTCCTGCTCGCACTGCTGACCTGGTCCTGCTCACACTGCTGACCTGGTCCTGCTCGCACTGCTGACCTGGTCCTGCTCACACTGCTGACCTCATCCTGCTCGCACTGCTGCCCTGGTCCTGCTCCCACTGCTGCCCTGGTCCTGCTCGCACTGCTGACCTCATCCTGCTCGCACTGCTGACCTCATCCTGCTCGCACTGCTGACCTGGTCCTGCTCGCATTGCTGACCTCATCCTGCTCGCACTGCTGACCTCATCCTGCTCGCACTGCTGCCCTGGTCCTGCTCGCACTGCTGACCTCATCCCTCTTGCACTGCTGACCTGGTCCTACTCGCACTGCTGGCCTGGTCCTGCTCACACTGCTGACCTCATCCTGCTCGCACTGCTGACCTCATCCTGCTCGCACTGCTGCCCTGGTCCTGCTCGCACTGCTGACCTCATCCCTCTCGCACTGCTGACCTGGTCCTACTCGCACTGCTGGCCTGGTCCTGCTCGCACTGCTGACCTCATCCTGCTTGCACTGCTGACCTCATCCTACTCGCACTGCTGACCTGGTCCTGCTCGCACTGCTGCCCTGGTCCTTCTCGCACTGCTGACCTGGTCCTGCTCGCACTGCTGCCCTGGTCCTGCTCGCACTGCTGCCCTGGTCCTGCTCGCACTGCTGACCTGGTCCTACTCGCACTGCTGACCTGGTCCTGCTCGCACTGCTGCCCTGGTCCTTCTCGCACTGCTGACCTGGTCCTGCTCGCACTGCTGACCTGGTCCTGCTCGCACTGCTGCCCTGGTCCTTCTCGCACTGCTGACCTGGTCCTGCTCGCACTGCTGACCTGGTCCTGCTCACACTGCTGACCTGGTCCTGCTCGCACTGCTGACCTGGTCCTGCTCACACTGCTGACCTGGTCCTGCTCGCACTGCTGACCTGGTCCTGCTCGCACTGCTGACCTGGTCCTGCTCGCACTGCTGACCTGATCCTGCTCGCACTGCTGCCCCGATCCTGCTCGCACTGATGACCCGGTCCTGCTTGCACTGCTGACCCGGTCCTGCTCGCACTGCTGACCCGGTCCTGCTCGCACTGCTGACCCGGTCCTGCTCGCACTGCTGACCCGGTCCTGCTCGCAATGCTGACCCGGTCCTGCTCGCACTGCTGACCCGGTCCTGCTCGCACTGCTGACCCGGTCCTGCTCGCACTGCTGACCTGGTCTTGCTCGCACTGCTGACCTGGTCCTGCTCACACTAATGACCTGGTCCTGCTCACACTAATGACCTGGTCCTGCTTGCACTGCTGACCCGGTCCTGCTCGCACTGCTGACCCGGTCCTGCTCGCACTGCTGACCTGGTCTTGCTCGCACTGCTGCCCTGGTCCTGCTCGCACTAATGACCTGGTCCTGCTCACACTAATGACCTGGTCCTGCTTGCACTGTTGACCTGATCCTGCTCGCACTAATGACCTTCTCCTGCTCCCACTGCTGACCTGGTCCTGCTCCCACTGCTGACCTGGTCCTGCTCCCCTCCCACTGCTGACCTGGTCCTGCTCGCACTGCTGACCTTCTCCTGCTTCCACTGCTGACCTGGTCCTGCTCGCACTGCTGACCTTCTCCTGCTCGCAATACTGACCTCGTCCTGCTCCCACTGCTGACTTGGTCCTGCTCACACCGCTGACCCCGTCCTGCTCACACCGCTGACCCCGTCCTGCTCGCACCGTTGACCCGGTCCTGCTCGCACTGCTGACCCGGTCCTGCTCGCACTCCTGACCTGGTCCTGCTCGCACTGCTGACCTGGTCCTGCTCGCACTGCTGACCTCGTTCTGCTCGCACTAATGACCTGGTCCTGCTCACACTAATGACCTGGTCCTGATTGCACTGTTGACCTGATCCTGCTCGCACTAATGACCTTCTCCTGCTCCCACTGCTGACCTGGTCCTGCTCCCCTCCCACTGCTGACCTGGTCCTGCTCGCACTGCTGACCTTCTCCTGCTCCCACTGCTGACCTGGTCCTGCTCGCACTGCTGACCTTCTCCTGCTCGCAATACTGACCTCGTCCTGCTCCCACTGCTGACTTGGTCCTGCTCGCACTGCTGACCTGGTCCTGCTCGCACTGCTGACCTGGTCCTGCTCGCACTGCTGACCTCGTTCTGCTCCCACTGCTGACCTCGTTCTGCTCCCACTGCTGATCTGGTCCTGCTCCCACTACTGACCTGGTCCTGCTCTCACTGCTGACCTGGTCCTGCTTGCACTACTGACCTGGTCCTGCTCGCACTGCTGACCTGGTCCTGCTCGCACTGCTGACTTGGTCCTGCTCGCACTGCTGACCTGGTCCTGCTCCCACTGCTGCCTTGGTCCTGCTCGCACTGCTGACCTGGTCCTGCTCGAACTGCTGACCTGGTCCTGCTCGCACTGCTGACCTGGTCCTGCTCGCACTGCTGCCTTGGTCCTGCTCGCACTGCTGACGGTCGATGTATCAGTGCAGGTTACAAGTCATTTGGAGCTGTATTTGATGACTTTTTACACTTCTTATAGGAATCTTTAATCTTGACTTGAGCTTTGTTCGGCCCCATGTCGTCATCTCCGCTTACTGCATAAATCCCAACCGTCTATATTTAACAGGAGATATCTGATCCTTATTTGTGTATATGAAATGAGCTTTAATGAAATCTGCTATTTATACCGCCACCTCCTGCTCCATAAATGGTACGATCTGCAACCAACAATTAGGCCGGGTAACGGGCCTGGAACAGCGGTCTGCGTGTTACATTGAGCCTTACCGGAGCCCATCAGCCCCCATATTATCATTACTGGGCGACCCTCAATTAAAGGGCACCATTAAAGGGGCACCGGTCCCGCTTCACATGCAGCACTAAGATGGTGTAACGTGCATGAGCGCAGTTCACATTTACAACAGTTTATTCACCTTAATAAGCAGCAAAAATCAAAAGAAGTCGTATATAGGAGACGGTCCAACAAGTAGCTGCTATACAGGAGGGTTGCACTAGGTGGCAGTATAGACAGTTTTCTTCCTTCTGTTTTGCATAGTTTTTTTTCCCAGAGAGCATTGCAAGACATAAAGAACCTGACATTATACTATGTGGCTGTCAATAAATTAGCACCTCAATGGGGTTTTCCAGGACTTTAATATTGATCATCTAATCTAAGGGTCAGTTATAGATTGGTGGGGGTCCTGGGGTCAGAGCCCCACTGACCTGACACAGCGCCATTTATCGTCTAGTGGCCTTTAGTGGTACTGCAGCGCTCTGCCGTCCACTTGATTTTCGCACTTTTCCACCAAGCTTTGTTCTCTGGGTTATTATCTGTAGACATGTCAGGAGTCATGGTCACCGCAGGGTCCAGATCCTATGGAGTAGACAATATGGGGGAACAGTCCGGAATTGTGCCCATTGGGGCGTCTTTAACCCTTGCTTTTCTTCTAGATCGCTCAGGCTGAACTTCAGAAGACATGTTCCAGATCCACAGTAGAAAATATACCCGGCGGTTGTCAACAAGTGTGTCAGTGCAGACCCCCGCCATTACTGCCTCCGCCTCCTCCTCCGCCACCACCGCCAAGACTCCCTGCCCCCAGTGAGTACCCCGTGACAACCAGTGAGTACTAAGGGGAGTGTGCACTAAGGGGAGTGTGCGGGGTGTTATTTTATATATGGGACATCCAAGCAAAGAGGTGGATCCGGACACCGCCACGTAGGGAGAAAGGCGTTTATAAAACAAATGGCGCGGCTTGCTCTGGTTTCTATTGGTGCAGGCTCCGGCAGAAGCCACATGTGGCGTTTATGCAGATGGAACCCGGCATTAGATGCATGTGAATTTGGCTGAATATTTGCCATGGATTTCGCCCTTACACCACTCGCTGCGCTCAATCTGGAAGCCTTTTCCTCCGCAGCGGGAGGATGGGATGATCATGCTCTTATCCACTTTATTGCAGATTTTCCGCCTGGTGTGAACATGCATTAATAACCCTGGTATGGAATGAGTGTCACTGGTGGGTCATCGCCTGCACGCAGTATAGGAGGGAGATGCCTGCACGCAGTATAGGAGGGAGACGCCTGCACACAGTATAGGAGGGAGACGCCTGCACACGGTATAGGAGGGAGACGCCTGCACACGGTATAGGAGGGAGACACCCGCACACAGTATAGGAGGGAGACGCCTGCACACGGTATAGGAGGGAGACGCCTGCACGCGGTATAGGAGGGAGATGCCTGCACGCAGTATAGGAGGGAGACGCCTGCACACAGTATAGGAGGGAGACACCCGCACACAGTATAGGAGGGAGACGCCTGCACACGGTATAGGAGGGAGACGCCTGCACGCGGTATAGGAGGGAGACGCCTGCACACGGTATAGGAGGGAGACGCCTGCACACGGTATAGGAGGGAGACGCCTGCACGCGGTATAGGAGGGAGACGCCTGCACGCGGTATAGGAGGGAGACGCCTGCACGCGGTATAGGAGGGAGACGCCTGCACGCGGTATAGGAGGGAGACGCCTGCACGCGGTATAGGAGGGAGACGCCTGCACGCGGTATAGGAGGGAGACGCCTGCACGCGGTATAGGAGGGAGACGCCTGCACGCGGTATAGGAGGGAGACGCCTGCACACTGTATAGGAGGGAGACGCCCGCACACAGTATAGGAGGGAGACGCCCGCACACAGTATAGGAGGGAGACGCCCGCACACAGTATAGGAGGGAGACGCCCGCACGCGGTATAGGAGGGAGACGCCCGCACACAGTATAGGAGGGAGACACCTGTACACAGTATAGGAGGGAGACGCCTGCACGCAGTATAGGAGGGAGACACCTGCACACAGTATAGGAGGGAGACGCCCGCACACAGTATAGGAGGGAGACGCCCGCACACAGTATAGGAGCGAGACGCCTGCACACAGTATAGGAGCCAGACACCTGCACACGGTATAGGAGGGAGACGCCCGCACACAGTATAGGAGCCAGACGCCCGCACACAGTATAGGAGGGAGACGCCCGCACACAGTATAGGAGCGAGACGCCTGCACACAGTATAGGAGCCAGACACCTGCACACGGTATAGGAGGGAGACGCCTGCACACAGTATAGGAGCGAGACGCCTGCACACAGTATAGGAGCGAGACGCCTGCACACAGTATAGGAGGGAGACGCCTGTACACAGTATAGGAGCCAGACACCTGCACACAGTATAGGAGCGAGACGCCTGCACACAGTATAGGAGCGAGACGCCTGCACACAGTATAGGAGCGAGACGCCTGCACACAGTATAGGAGCGAGACGCCTGCACACAGTATAGGAGGGAGACGCCCGCACACAGTATAGGAGGGAGACGCCTGCACACAGTATAGGAGGGAGATGCCTGCACACAGTATAGGAGGGAGACGCCTGCACACAGTATAGGAGGGAGACGCCCGCACACAGTATAGGAGGGAGACGCCTGCACACGGTATAGGAGGGAGACGCCTGCACACAGTATAGGAGCGAGATGCCTGCACACAGTATAGGAGGGAGACGCCCGCACACAGTATAGGAGGGAGACGCCTGTACACAGTATAGGAGCCAGACACCTGCACACAGTATAGGAGCGAGACGCCTGCACACAGTATAGGAGCGAGACGCCTGCACACAGTATAGGAGCGAGACGCCTGCACACAGTATAGGAGCGAGACGCCTGCACACAGTATAGGAGGGAGACGCCCGCACACAGTATAGGAGGGAGACGCCTGCACACAGTATAGGAGGGAGATGCCTGCACACAGTATAGGAGGGAGACGCCTGCACACAGTATAGGAGGGAGACGCCCGCACACAGTATAGGAGGGAGACGCCTGCACACAGTATAGGAGCGAGACGCCTGCACACAGTATAGGAGGGAGACTCCCGCACACAGTATAGGAGGGAGACGCCCGCACACAGTATAGGACGGAGACACCTGCACACAGTATAGGAGGGAGACGCCTGCACACAGTATAGGAGCCAGACACCTGCACACAGTATAGGAGCGAGACGCCTGCACACAGTATAGGAGCAAGACCCCTGCACACTGTATAGGAGGGAGACGCCTGCACACAGTATAGGAGCCAGACACCTGCACACAGTATAGGAGCGAGACGCCTGCACACTGTATAGGAGGGAGACACCTGCACACAGTATAGGAGCGAGACGCCTGCACACAGTATAGGAGCGAGACGCCCGCACACAGTATAGGAGGGAGACGCCTGCACACAGTATAGGAGGGAGACGCCTGCACACTGTATAGGAGGGAGACGCCTGCACACAGGAATGGCAAGAGCAAAGAAAAACAAGTGGAAAAACTTAAAATGGTGCGAATACAGATACCTTCAGCTTCAGCCCAGGCTCTGAAGTGTTTCAATCTCAAAATCCCAAATCCTGGGAAATAAAGCTCTGAATTATTTCCTTTTGGGTTTGTTAACCTTGTTAATTTCAATAGGGCAGCATGATCTCCAAAAAATGCATGGAGAGCCCTGATAATGGATGCATCGTTCTGCCCTTCCTGGAGCAGCCATCACTTTGCGTTCCCTCTAGAAATGAGACCGCACTGTGCGGACAGGTCTATCTGTAATTGGGCTCAATGTCCTCGTTATTGGGCGGTTTTATTGACCCTTTCTTTTCTCAATCAGTCAACTTAGGCTACTTTCACACTTGCGTTGAACGGTATCCGTTGCATTGCGTTGTGTGACGGATGCAACGGATCGACAAAACAACGGAATCTTTTTTTTTTTTCTTCTTTCGTTTTACCTGCGGCAGACTATTGTGAACGATCAGCTGATCACTCACAGCAGCCGGCCGCCGGGTGATCAGCTGATCGTTCACAGCAGCCGGTCGCCGGGTGATCAGCTGATCGCTCACAGTAGCCGGCCGCCGGGTGATCAGCTGATCACTCACAGCAGCCGGTCGCCGGGTGATCAGCTGATCGCTCACAGCAGCCGGTTGCGGGGTGATCAGCTGATCGCTCACAGCAGCCAGTCGCCGGGTGATCAGCTGATTGCTCACAGCAGCCGGCCGCCGGGTGATCAGCTGATCATTCGGCCGCCGAGAATATGTGAGGGGGGAAGAGTGCGTGGTGGGTGGAGCCGAGCGGGACCATGGCGCTGAGGACGTCAGTGCAGCGAGGAATGCAAGGCTGGGGACAGGTGAGTGTGAGTGTGTGTGTACGTGCGTGTGTACATGTGGAGTGGAGTGTGGGAGGGGGCGGAGCCGAGCGGGAAAGTGTCGGGCTCCCTGCACACGTAGCCAGGGTAAATAACGGGTAACTAGGAAAGCACTTTGCTTGGTTACCCGATATTTACCTTGGTTACCAGCATACACCGCTTAGCGCTGGCTCCTTGCACCCGTAGCCAGGGTAAATATCGGGTAACTAGGCAAAGCGCATTACTTAGTAACCCGATGTTTACCCTGGTTACGTGTGCAGGGAGCCAGAGAGAGCATGCGCAGCGAAATCCTACGGATTGCGCTGCTCAAAAAACGCTACATGCAGCGTTCCCTCCACCCGACGCAGCGTCAAAATAACAACACTGCGTCGTGCAGCGGATGCAACGCAAGACCATCCGTTGTTATCCGTAGCCAATACAAGTCTATGAGGAATAGTGAACATTTCAGACTTTCTGGTATATTTGCATCAGGCACAATAGTCTGGGAAGATCAGACCAGGAAGCGGCTCGGATACTTTGTATCATTTGTTTTGGTTACTTTTGTCCTGTGTTGATCTCTCTGGTGATGGGGAATATATTGGCCCATTTAGTGATCTAAGCTCTTAAATTCAGTCCAGACAGTCTGTGCCTGCGCCAATCTCATCCCAGCGGAGAACGCTATCAGATGGATTGCAATATCACATTCTTGATAGAATTTGCTTTTTATTACTTAAATCAACCCTTATTCATCAATTATTGCCAGAATTAAAAAAAACCAAACAGTTTTGGTCTTTTTACGCCAATCCGGGCCCGGCTTTCTGGCACATTCTGATAGTCAGAAACGTCCAATCTTGAAGCAGACGACGATTCAGAAATCCCTCCTGAATGTGGTTTTGGTTTTTATTTTTCTCTTTTAGGATTGTTTTTCTTGTGCTTTTTGGACTTTGTTTTTTTACTAGAGTTTTCCAGACATTTTTTGAAATGCGTAAAGCAATGAGGAAAACGCTGGCGTCTCCGGCACAAGTGCCTACAAGACACTCAGACGCCCGTCTTTTGAGCCTTCCATTGACTTTTATTGTAAAGTACAGAGTCTTAGCACAGAATGCCTGAGCAGCGTCAGCCGGGGTCACATGTCCAGCAGTCATCCGTTATCATGGATCCTTTAGAAATCTGTTTGCAAAAAAGTAAAGCAAACACAACTCTTTTGTCTGTTGTTAAATGATGGATGTCGACCAGATCCACTTTTAACATGTGGAGTCTATGGACAATGGATCCATTAACACATTGCTATTTATCGTCCATTTGTAACGGATCCATTAACACATTGCTATTTATCCTCCATTTGTAACGGATCTGTTAACGCATTGCTATTTATCCTCCATTTGTAATGGATCCGTTAACACATTGCTATTTATCCTCCATTTGTAATGGATCCGTTAACACATTGCTATTTATCCTCCATTTGTAATGGATCCGTTAACACATTGCTATTTATCCTCCATTTGTAACGGATCTGTTAACGCATTGCTATTTATTGTCCATTTGTAATGGATCCATTAACACATTGCTATTTATCCTCCATTTGTAACGGATCTGTTAACACATTGCTATTTATCCTCCATTTGTAATGGATCCGTTAACACATTGCTATTTATCCTCCATTTGTAATGGATCCGTTAACACATTGCTATTTATCGTCCATTTGTAATGGATCCGTTAACGCATTGCTATTTATCCTCCATTTGTAATGGATCCGTTAACACATTGCTATTTATCGTCCATTTGTAATGGATCCGTTAACGCATTGCTATTTATTGTCCATTTGTAATGGATCCATTAACACATTGCTATTTATTGTCCATTTGTAATGGATCCGTTAACACATTGCTATTTATCCTCCATTTGTAATGGATCCGTTAACACATTGCTATTTATCCTCCATTTGTAATGGATCCGTTAACACATTGCTATTTATCTTCCATTTGTAATGGATCCGTTAACACATTGCTATTTATTGTCCATTTGTAATGGATCCGTTAACACATTACTATTTATCCTCCATTTGTAATGGATCCGTTAACACATTGCTATTTATTGTCCATTTGTAATGGATCCGTTAACACATTGCTATTTATTGTCCATTTGTAATGGATCCGTTAACACATTGCTATTTATCCTCCATTTGTAACGAATCTGTTAACACATTGCTAATTATCGTCTATTTGTAATGGATTCGTTAATGCTTTGCTATTTGTCGTCCATTTGTAATGGATCCGTTAACACATTGCTATTTATCCTCCATTTGTAACGGATCCGTTAACACATTGCTATTTATCCTCCATTTGTAACGGATCCGTTAACACATTGCTATTTATCGTCCATTTGTAATGGATCCGTTAACGCATTGCTATTTATCCTCCATTTGTAATGGATCCGTTAACACATTGCTATTTATCGTCCATTTGTAATGGATCCGTTAACGCATTGCTATTTATTGTCCATTTGTAATGGATCCATTAACACATTGCTATTTATTGTCCATTTGTAATGGATCCGTTAACACATTGCTATTTATCCTCCATTTGTAATGGATCCGTTAACACATTGCTATTTATCCTCCATTTGTAATGGATCCGTTAACACATTGCTATTTATCTTCCATTTGTAATGGATCCGTTAACACATTGCTATTTATTGTCCATTTGTAATGGATCCGTTAACACATTACTATTTATCCTCCATTTGTAATGGATCCGTTAACACATTGCTATTTATTGTCCATTTGTAATGGATCCGTTAACACATTGCTATTTATTGTCCATTTGTAATGGATCCGTTAACACATTGCTATTTATCCTCCATTTGTAACGAATCTGTTAACACATTGCTAATTATCGTCTATTTGTAATGGATTCGTTAATGCTTTGCTATTTGTCGTCCATTTGTAATGGATCCGTTAACACATTGCTATTTATCCTCCATTTGTAACGGATCCGTTAACACATTGCTATTTATCCTCCATTTGTAACGGATCCGTTAACACATTGCTATTTATCCTCCATTTGTAATGGATCTGTTAACACATTGCTATTTATCCTCCATTTGTAATGGATCCGTTAACACATTGCTATTTATCGTCTATTTGTAACGGATCCGTTAATGCTTTGCTATTTATCGTCTATTTGTAACGAATCTGTTAACACATTGCTATTTATCGTCTATTTGTAATGGATCCGTTAATGCTTTACTATTTGTCGTCCATTTGTAACGGATCTGTTAAGAAAACAACAGATCTGTTACAAATGTATGCACAATGGATGGGTAAATAGCGATGACTTAAATAGCGATCACTTAACGGATCTGTTCTCCATAGACTCCCATATTAAAAAAAACCGGATCCGGCAGAAATCAGTTTCCCAACAGATCCATTGTAACGGATGACCACGGGACGTGTAAACTTATCCTTGGACTTTTGTTGTCTTTGAAAACTGCTCAGCAGTTGTTTATCTAAACATATAAATGAGACAAATCTTTTAGCATTTCGGGAGGGACCTGCTCGAGAACAGAGGAATACCACACGGTCAGAACATAGCCCAACTTTTTGAAAAGTGGGTAAATCTTAACAAATCAAGGTTACCCCACACAGCTGAGCGCAGAACATTTCTTCCAGTGTTGCACAGCAGCTGAAGGATCCGCCATATTCTTTAGGCGTTTGGCGCAGCTCACTGCAGCGCCCCCGTTATCAATACTTTGTATCACACCGGTCATGGTGACTTGTGGAATTAGTTTTCTACTTTTAAAACCTGAATTTGCACCAAACATTCTGTTGCATGACACATTTAACTTCATGCAGATTCCTCTCCACTCACCGGGGTGCACTTTGCAGCTGAAAACCCCAAAGCACGGAGCGAGGGTCACGGGGTCAGGCTTTTTAGAGCCAAACTTTATAAACGAGTCTGAAAGGAGAGGTGCAGCATCTTTAGAAACTGTAACTATTGGGTTCCATCTTATGGTATTGTCTCAGTCTACAGATACATTGAGTTGTTGGGTACGGTGGCACAGTGGTTAGCACTGTAGTCTTGTGGTGGCTCAGTGGTTAGCACTGCAGTCTTGTGGTGGCTCAGTGGTTAGCACTGCAGTCTTGTGGTGGCTCAGTGGTTAGCACTGTAGTCTTGTGGTGGCTCAGTGGTTAGCACTGTAGTCTTGTGGTGGCTCAGTGGTTAGCACTGTAGTCTTGTGGTGGCTCAGTGGTTAGCACTGCAGTCTTGTGGTGGCTCAGTGGTTAGCACTGCAGTCTTGTAGTGGCTCAGTGGTTAGCACTGCAGTCTTGTAGGTCTTGGGGTCCTGGGTTCAAATCCCACCAAGGACACCATCTGCAAGGAGTTTGTATGTTCTCCCCGTGTTTGCGTGGGTTTCCTCCGGGTTCTCCGGTTTCTTCCCACACTCCAAAGACATACAGATAGGTACTCTAGATTGTGAGCTCCAATGGGGACAGTGTTCCTGATGTATGTAAAGCGCTGAGGAATTAATAGCGCTATATAAATGAATAAAATTATTATTATTATACTGAGATTTTGGGAAACTGCTGTTAGGTCAGACTGATGATATTGTGATTTTGGGGAACATATGTTCTTTACGTATGGAGTGTTCAGTGACCAAAAAATTAGAAGCCAACCCCTCTATGACAAGTACAGCAAATGGATAAAAGTGGACATGGCCAGCTCCACGCGGCTACATAAAGGACCAAAATTCATCTGCTATACAGTACACTGCCTTACCACGATGCACTGACTTGTTTAGCCGCCTCCCACTCATCCTCAGTCATGCAGCTTCGCATTATACTGCAGTCTATGGTTCCCCAACGTGACCACATGCAACTATGTAAGGCCCCCTTCACACGTCCGTGATACACGTGCGTGTTTGGTCCGTTTCCGTATATACCGGAGACACGGCCAAACGTGCACCAATGTTAATCTATGATTGTGGTCACACGTCCGTTATTTCATTATGTCCGTGTGTGCGTGTCCGTGATCCGTATGTGTTTGCGTTTGGCACGGATGCATGTCCGTTATCTGCACGGAGCACGCACACGTGGACACAATGAAAGTCTATGGGTATGTGCACACACGTTAGTAAACACGTATGCATATACCTATAGTCCGTGTCCGTTTGGTGTTTTTATTTCTAGTGATGTCGGCTATTCTTTCTATTTCTGTGTATGTCGGTCAATCTCCCTGAGTCCGTCGGTCAGTCTCTCTGTCGGTCTCTCTGTCTGTCTGTCCCTCTCTCACAGTCTGTCGGTCAGTTTCCCCCCCTCTCTCATACTTACCGTTCCCCGATCTCCGGCGCAGCGCTGCACGGCATTCACACTGCTCCGGCGGCTTTTACTATTTTGAAAAAGCCGGCCGCCCATTAAACAATCTCGTATTCCCTGCTTTCCCCGCCCACCGGCGCCTATGATTGGTTGCAGTGAGACACGCCCCCACGCTGAGTGACAGGTGTCACACTGCACCCAATCACAGCAGCCGGTGGGCGTGTCTATACTGTGCAGTAAAATAAATAAATAAATAATTAAAAAAAAACGGCGTGCGGTTCCCCCCAATTTAAAAGCCAGCCAGATAAAGCCATACGGCTGAAGGCTGGTATTCTCAGGATGGGGAGCTCCACGTTATGGGGAGCCCCCCACCCTAACAATATCAGTCAGCAGCCGCCCAGAATTGCCGCATACATTATATGCGACAGTTCTGGGGCTGTACCCGGCTCTTCCCGATTTGCCCTGGTGCCGTTGGCAAATCGGGGTAATAAGGAGTTATTGGCAGCCCATAGCTGCCAATAAGTCCTAGATTAATCATGTCAGGCGTCTATGAGACACCTTCCATGATTAATCTGTAAATTACACTAAATAAACACACACACCCGAAAAAATCCTTTATTTGAAATAAAAAACACACACAAATTCCCTCATTACCAATTTATTAACCCCGACAAACCCTCCATGTCCGGCGTACTCCACGGACCTCCAGCGTCGCGTCCAGCTCTGCTGCATGGAGGTGACAGGAGCAGCAGAAGACACCGCCGCTCCGGTCACCTCCACACAGCAAATGAGGTGAGTAGCGCGATCAGCTGCTGTCACTGAGGTTACCCGCGGCCACCGCTGGATCCAGCGGTGGCCGCGAGTTACCTGACTGACAGCAGCTGATCGCGCTACTCACCTCATTAGCTGCGTGGAGGTGACCGTAGCGGCGGTGTATTCTGCAGCTCCTGTCACCTCCATGCAGCAGAGCTGGACGCGACGCTGGAGGTCCGTGGAGTACGCCGGACATGGAGGGTTTGTCGGGGTTAATAAATTGGTAATGAGGGAATTTGTGTGTGTTTTTTATTTCAAATAAAGGATTTTTTCGGGTGTGTGTGTTTTTTTTACTGTAACTTACAGATTAATCATGGAAGGTGTCTCATAGACGCCTGACATGATTAATCTAGGACTTATTGGCAGCTATGGGCTGCCAATAACTCCTTATTACCCCGATTTGCCAACGGCACCAGGGCAAATCGGGAAGAGCCGGGTACAGCCCCAGAACTGTCGCATATAATGTATGCGGCAATTCTGGGCGGCTGCTGACTGATATTGTTAGGGTGGGGGGCTCCCCATAACGTGGAGCTCCCCATCCTGAGAATACCAGCCTTCAGCCGTATGGCTTTATCTGGCTGGCTTTTAAATTGGGGGGAACCGCACGCCGTTTTTTTTTAATTATTTATTTATTTTACTGCACAGTATAGACACGCCCACCGGCTGCTGTGATTGGGTGCAGTGTGACACCTGTCACTCAGCGTAGGGGCGTGTCTCACTGTAACCAATCATAGGCGCCGGTGGGCGGGGAAAGCAGGGAATAGGAGATTGTTTAATGAGCGGCCGGCTTTTTCAAAATAGTAAAAGCCGCCGCAGCCGTGTGAATGCCGTGCAGCGCCGGTGATCGGGGATCGGTGAGTATGAGAGAGGGGGGGACACTTCAGTCAATCGGGGGATTAGCGGTCACCGGTGAATCCTTCACAGGTGACCGCTAATCAGTACTCGACACAGACAGAGCCGCGGTATGAGGATGAAGTTGGGTGAAGTTCACCCGAGTTCATTCTCATCGCGCAACTCTGTCTGCTGTCAGCCGACATTTATAAACGACATTGTGCATCACACACACGGACATTACACACGGACATTACACGTACACATACACGTTAATTCCACACGCACACACGGACGTTCTGCACACAAACACGGCTAGCATACGCAATTCACACAGGTGCCACACGGACCATAAAAACGGACACAAAAACGGGACACGGACCCGAAAAACGGCCCGTAACACACGTGCGTGTTTTTCACGGACGTGTGAAGGGGGCCTTATACTGCTTTTTTTTACAGTGCACAGACTTGTTTAGGTGCCTCACAATCAGGCAGCATCACACTAAACTACAGCTTGTGGTATGGGTGGCCGCACGTGCACGATCCTTATAGAATGGACCCCGTCTTCCCCATCCTTAGATTATTATGTAGAGATCCCCTTGCCCCACTTTCCTAATTTGTTTCCATCAGATGCCCCGGAGTCCTAATACCCAGCTTTTCCGGGAGCAGATAAGCCCAATGACAGGCGGTTCAGACTGCAGACCATACACGCCTCATTAATGCAGTGCGGTCGTTTTTATTAATGTAGCGCTGTGAATCCGGCTTCTTTCATGTGCTCCTGCGGCTGCGGGGTTATCACTCGAGGCCTCGCTGCTGCAGGAAGCGGCTTCAGATCTGCGAGACATGGAGTGTGCATTACTGCAAAAGACGCCTCCACTTTCCTCCAAATTAATGTTCTGCTTGCAACAGGCAAAGAACAATTTATGAGGTCTCCCGAAACCCGGCCATTTCTGAGAAGCTGCCGCTGGCCGTGGTTCACACCGAGCGTGTGTGGATGGAATCGCTCAGCACAAGATGTTCTAGAATTAAGGAACATTCTGCAGATCTCACAGATCCTGAACCCGAAGATGCTGATATATCGCAGCAGATATTCCACTGTTCATCCTGGATAATTCACCGTGTCCTGAATGTCTGCATTACACTCACAGAAGAGCTGAAATCTCATCCCTGCATGTTCAGTGTCTGCATAAGGCTGGAAACACATCTATGCGAGTAAAATCGGTCCGACTGGGCTGAAAAAAACTCGGCTGATTTTAGTTCACGTTAGGACCGATTTCAACGCAAGTGCGATCCTTTTTGCTCGCGCGTGTGTCGCGTTTGCGATGCTAGTTTCCTGCAACATCTTAATTAGCTAAAAGAGATTACACGTGTCATTTAATTAACCTTTGGAAATGTGATGTCACAATCATCTGTTGAATAATGAATGAGCAAAGTTCCTGCCACACTCGCAAATAGGAACGCTGATGTGCGTGTGTGATCCTTCTTTAAACACGCTTCCATAGGAAATCATTGAGACAAATGGTGCGAGAAACTCACAAGTGAGAAGCAGCCCTAATGCTCAGGTGATGGACACGGTAAAGAACCGACATCTTCATATCAGACTGAACACACAAGTGATGTCCAACTAGGGGTGTATGACATGGTATTATGTGCAATCACATGGAGCAGAACTGCAGCTCTGGAGTATAATACATCAGGTAACTCCGGATCAGTAATGTACTGTATGTACACAGTGACTGCACCAGCAGAATAGTGAGGGCAGCTCTGGAGTATAATACAGGAGGTAACTCAGGATTAGTAATGTAATGTATGTACACAGTGACTGCACCAGCAGAATAGTGAGGGCAGCTCTGGAGGATAATACAGGAGGTAACTCAGGATCAGTAATGTAATGTATGTACACAGTGACTGCTCCAGCAGAATAGAGAGTGCAGCTCTGGAGTATAATACACCAGGTAACTCCGGATCAGTAATGTACTGTTTGTACACAGTGACTGCACCAGCAGAATACTGAGTGCAGCTCTGGAGTATAATACAGGAGGTAACTCAGGATCAGTAATGTACTGTATGTACACAATGACTGCACCAGCAGAATAGTGAGTGCAGCCCTGGAATATAATACAGGAGGTAACTCAGGATCAGTAATGTACTGTATGTACACAGTGACTGCACCAGCAGAATAGTGAGTGCAGCTCTGGAGTATAATACATCAGGTAATTCCGGATCAGTAATGTACTGTATGTACACAGTGACTGTACCAGCAGAATAGTGAGTGCAGCTCTGGAGTATAATACATCAGGTAACTCCGGATCAGTAATGTACTGTATGTACACAGTGACTGCACCAGCAGAATAGTGAGTGCAGCTCTGGAGTATAATACATCAGGTAACTCCGGATCAGTAATGTACTGTATGTACACAGTGACTGCACCAGCAGAATAGTGAGTGCAGCTCTGGAGTATACTACAGGAGGTAACTCAGGATCAGTAATGTATGTACACAGTGACTGCACCAGCAGAATAGTGAGCGCAGCTCTGGAGTATAATACAGGATGTAACTCAGGATCAGTAATGTAATGTATGTACACAGTGACTGCACCAGCAGAATAGTGAATGCAGCTCTGGAGTATAATACAGGAGGTCACTCAGGATCCGTAATGTATGTACACAGTGACTGCACTAGCAGAATAGGGAGTGCAGCTCTGGAGTATAATACAGGAGGTAACTCAGGATCAGTAATGTAATGTATGTACACAGTGACTGCACCAGCAGAATAGGGAGTGCAGCTCTGGAGTATAATACAGGAGGTAACTCAGGATCCGTAATGTAATGTATGTACACAGTGACTGCACTAGCAGAATAGTGAGTACAGCTCTGGAGTACAATACAGGAGGTAACTCAGGATCAGTAATGTAATATATGTACACAGTGACTGCACCAGCAGAATAGTGAGTGCAGCTCTGGAGTATAATACAGGAGATAACTCAGGATCAGTAATGTAATGTATGTACACAGTGACTGCACCAGCAGAATAGTGAATGCAGCTCTGGAGTATAATACAGGAGGTCACTCAGGATCAGTAATGTAATGCATGTACACAGTGACTGCACCAGCAGAATAGTGAGTGCAGCTCTGGAGTATAATACAGGAGGTAACTCAGGATCAGTAATGTAATGTATGTACACAGTGACTGCACCAGCAGAATAGTGAGTGCAGCTCTGGAGTATAATACAGGAGGTAACTCAGGATCAGTAATGTAATGTATGTACATAGTGACTGCACCAGCAGAATAGTGAGTGCAGCTCTGGAGTATAATACAGGAGGTCACTCAGGATCAGTAATGTAATGTATGTACACAGTCCCTGTGGTCATCCACATTCATTTGTTACGTCTATGTTCCCCCCATGTACATTTTCAGACCTCTGTGATGCCTTTGGACATTGGAGGGAGTTGCTTTGTAGGGGTCGGAAGCAGGAATTTTGTTTTTAGTTCACTAGTATTTATAGACAGAGCAAACGTGTGAGATGACGGGTGCGCACGTTTCTGAGGCTCATCGTGATCCGCTGCTTGTTTCGTCGTCGTCTGATGGATGGTCGTTCTGTGTATTTAATAAAGTGGAAACAATCTTAAGCTGCACTATAAATAGCTGCAGGAAACAATGGAGAATTTGGCCCATTTCCTTAATAGAATACACCCAGCGACCCTATAAATACTGCGGCGGAGCCATGATAATGCGATTATCTTGCCGCTGTCATTAACGCCATCTTGTGGCTTGCGCAGTCCTGCAGATCATTAGCGCGACTCCGTCATGATTAAATTGTGCTACATTTAATCTTTAGAATAATTGTTAATTGTGTAGAAGGAGAAAACACGGATTATCTGCCGCGGTTGACATGAATCTGGCCTAATTAACAACCGCTGCTTTTAGAAATTCGTTTTCGTTCCGCTGTTGGCTGAGTTATATTTAGAGATTTATGGTGCAGGGAAATATCCGTTCAAGTCTATCAGGTTTTTAGATACATTGAAGGGTTTTTGTTATCTTCAAAATGCACAAATGAATATGAATGGGAGGTGCTTAAACAAGTCTGTGCATTGTGAAAAGGCAGTGTACTGTACAGCAAGTAGAACTTCCTGTCTCCTCTTTACCTCACAAAGGTGCAGGTGATCACCCATGCCATGTAGCACCTTAGCCTGCAATGTAATATGGAGAAGTATGATTAAAAATGAATGGGAGGAGCATAAACAAGTCTGTGCATCATGGAAAAGCAGTGTACTCTACAGCAAGTAGAACTTCATGTCTCCACTTTACAAAGCTGTAGATGATCACCCATACCAAATAATAGCACCTTAGCCTGCAATATAATGTGTAGTAGTATGATTAAAAATGAGTGGGAGGTGCATAAACAAGTCTGTGCATTGTGAAAAGGCAGTGTACTGTACAGCAAGTAGAACTTCCTATCTCCTTTTTACCTTACAAAGCTGCAGATGTTCACCCATACCAAATAGCACCTTAGCCTGCAATGTAATGTGGAGTAGTATGATTAAGAATGAGTGGGAGGTGCATAAACAAGTCTGTGCATTGTGAAAAGGCAGTGTACTGTACAGCAAGTAGAACTTCCTGTCTCCTCTTTACCTTACAAAGCTGCAGGTGATCACCCATGCCATGTAGCACCTTAGCCTGCAATGTAATATGGAGAAGTATGATTAAAAATGAATGGGAGGAGCGTAAACAAGTCTGTGCATCATGGAAAAGCAGTGTACTCTACAGAAAGTAGAAATTCATGTCTCCACTTTACAAAGCTGTAGATGATCACCCATACCAAATAATAGCACCTTAGCCTGCAATATAATGTGTAGTAGTATGATTAAAAATGAGTGGGAGTTGCATAAACAAGTCTGTGCATTGCAAAAAGGCAGTGTACTGTACAGCAAGTAGAACTTCCTGTCTCCTTTTTACCTTACAAAGCTGCAGATGATCACCCATACCAAATAATAGCACCTTAGCCTGCAATGTAATGTGGAGCAATATGATTAAGAATGAATGGGAGGTGCTTAAACAAGTCTGTGCAATGTGCAAGGCAGTGTACAGTGCAGCAGATGACTTTCCTGTTGCTGCTTTACCTTCTAGAGCTGTATGTGGTCACCCATACACAAAAGCTGCACTATAATGGGAAGCTATAAGATTGATGATGAGCGGGAGGAGCCTAAAACAAGTCTGTGCATTGTAGAAAAGCAGTGCACTGTACAGCATATGACATTTTTGCAGCTTTACATACCTGCATGTACTGAAATAGTGGTCACTGATATAGGAAGATGCAGATTAATGTGGAGCTGTACAATTATCCGCAGACAGTTATTGGGGTCGTCTCCTTTAATCGGAATATTCCAGAACAATAAAAGTTTTCGGAATTCTGCTCGACTGCGGCTCATAGAGATAAGGAATAAGCTGCGGTGGGAGATTCCCTCTCTGATAGCCGTGTAATCAATGAGGATAGCATCTCCTACCTACAGGCTACGGCTCAGCTTCATTTCAGAGGATGATTGCTTCTTTTATCTGCTGTGGACATGGAGGGAATAGAAACAACACAATCACCTTCAACGCCAGGAAAGTTTCTTTATAAACTCTTATTTTAGTAGAAGGTTCATATAAACCTGAGGAAACCCCCCCCCAACAATTAAAGCGGTCGTCCACAACTTGCCCAACGCCGGTTTAATCAACTCTGAGCCAAAAATAAATCAAAACCCGATGATGTCAGCTCCGGTGTCCCATCACATTGTCCTATCATGTGCCGGCTACAGCCATGGAGCCTGCTGCAACTGCTCCCCAGTATTGGCTGATAACAGAGAGTAATTGTAGTCACCTGTCACCCGTAGTCATCCATTAGATGCGACAGTCCCGGGACTTTACCCGGCTCATCCCAAATGCCCTGGTGCGGTGGCAATCAGGGTAATAAGGAGTTAATGGCAGCCCATAGCAGCCAATAAGCTCTAGTTTAGTAATGGCAGGCGTCTATGAGACACCCCCATCACTAATCTGTAAGTGAAAGTAAATAAACACGAACACCCAAGAATCCTTTATTTGAAATAAAAGGCAAAAAAGCCCCCTCTTTCACCACTTTATTAACCCCCCAAACACCCCTCCAGGTCCGATTTAATCCACACAAGGTCCCACAACGCTTCCAGCACTGCTACATCTGACACTCACAGCGAGCTCGTTGTGAATTCTATGCAGCATCTGAAGTGAGTCGTGCTATCAGTGGTGACGTCACTCAGGTGATTTCCGTTCACAGCTGGAGTCCTTCACCTGTGACCGCAAATCAGGCCGTGACGCAGAGGCAGAGCCGCATGATGAGAATGAACTTGAGTGAACCTCTGACATCACAGCTGCGGGCTCTGCCTGTGTCGCGGCACTGACGTCAGAGGTTCCCCCGAGTTGATCCTCATCACACTGCTCTGTCTGCTGTCAGTGGGCAGTCATGCTCTATAGTGCTGGATGTGACAGGAAATAGATGTAGCAGAGCTGAATCGCCATGGGACTTCGTGTGGATTACTTCAGTCCTACAGGGGTGTTTATGGGTTAATAAAATGGTGAAAGAGGGTGTTTTTTGTATTTTATTCCAAATAAAGCATTTTGGGGGTGTATGTGTTTATTTACTTTCACTTCCAGACTAATGATGGGGCGGGGTCTCATAGATGACTGCCATCACTAATCTAGGACTTAGTGGCTACTGTAGGCTGCCATTAACTGCTTATTACCCTGATTATCACCGCACTAGGGCAACGGGAAGAGCCGGGTCCAGTGCCAGCCAGAATTGGCGCATCTTATGGATGTGCCACTTCTGGGGCGGCAGTGGGCTTCTATTTTTAGGCTGGAAAGGGCCAAACAACGATAATTATCTGCTGCACCTTGGCTGGTTTCAGAAAAATGAGGGGACCCCACGTCATTTTTTTTTTTTTTAAATCAAATAATTTAAAAATAAAAGCGTGGGATCCCCTCTATTTTTCATAACCAGCTAAGGTACAGCACACAGCTGAGGGCTGCAGCCGGGAGCTGCTGCTGTTCCTGTGCTGGATATGAAAAATGGGGGGGGGCCCTATGTCATTTTCTTACCAAAAAAAAATAAAAAAAAGCAGCTGTCCAAGCTAGCTATCCCTCTATCTATAGAGCTATTCTGTTATTTTTTTCTATTTATTCTATATGTTCTTTCTTATTATTTCTATATGTTTGTTCTACCTATTCTATATGTTCTTTCTTATTATTTCTATGTTTGTTCTACCTATTCTATATGTTCTTTCTCTCTATCTATGTATTCTAGCTGTCTATCAATTATCCTATTCTGTCATATTTTATTTCTCCTTTAAAGGGGACCTGTCACCAGTTTTTTCCCTATTAAACCAAAAGTATCACCTTCTGCAGCTCCTGGGCTGCATTCTACAAAGCACCTTCATTGTCCATGCTGCTGGCGAAGTCTCACGCAGGCCCCTATCGTGGGCCTGAGCAGAAAGTTTCCTTCAGTCGCACCGGTGATGTATTTGCATAGGTGTGAGATTATGGGCGGGTGCGCAAATACATCACCACAGCGAGGGAAACTATCTGCTCAAGCAAGCGATAGGGGCACAGCAAACTGCGCGAGACGTCGCCAGCAGCATGGACGATGACTGGGGTGTCACCATCCATGTAAATCATGACAGGGGGATGGCGAACAGCGGCAGGAGGGGGCACAGGAGCCAAAATAGAGCCCGCCCATCTGGCCAACACAACTTATTTGCATAGGAAACGGTGAGATTTTATAAAGTTCTTTTTGGGGTCTGCAAGGGGGTCAGCAACAACGTGCACCTTCATATAATGCAGCCCAGGAGCTGCAGAAGGGGATACTTTTAGTTTAATAGCGAAAAAACTGGTGACAGGTTCCCTTTAAAAAACGCACTGACAAAAACGCATCGAAAATGCATGCGTTTTTACCGTGTTTTTTTTTGTCAAATGCAGTGTTTACAGTTGTGAAGTCTGCCAAAGGGTGCTTTTTTGTCAAATCAAGAACGCAGCGTGCGGACTACCCTAAGGCTATGTGCGCACATTGCGTAAATTCATGCAGTTACGCTGCGCTTTGCAGCGCAGCGTAACTGCATGCGTCCTGCGTCCCCTGCACAGTCTATGGAGCCGTGCGCACGTGGCGTCTCAGAGCGCAGCGCTTCGGCTACTGCCGAAGCTCTGCGCAAAAAGAAGTGACATGTCACTTCTTCCGTGCGCTTTGCCGGCAGCTCCTGCTCTGTCTATGGCAGGAGCTGCAGGCAGAGCGCACGTTCTCGCCGGCACCATGCGCTTCATAACGGAGCTTTTCAGCTGCGCTCTGAAGCGCACCTTTTCGGTGCTGGGCTAGTACGCAACGTGCGCACATACCCTAATAGCGTGTAGTCCTGTCCTGCAGTCAGCCTTTGTGACGGTGTACAGAGGATACATTCCCTTGATGAGTTCGGTTGCTTGTGTTCTTGATGCTGCGGTTTCTTGTCTTTGTTTGTTTTGTTGCTTTGAATGAAGATACTTTGTTTTTGATACTTCTTGGTATTTGTCTTTGACAAAGCTTTATTGACATTCTTAGCAGATTACTTGCCTTGTTACCAGTGGATTTTCTGCATCTAAAAGCTGGAAACACATCTATGCGAGTAAAATCGGTCCGAGTTGGCTGAAAAAAACTCGGCTGATTTTAGTTCACGTTAGGTCCGAGTGCAACGCAAGTGCGATACTTTTTTCTGAATAAATTAATGATTTTACTAGCGTGTGTAATGCGTGTGTAATGCGTATTTTTTACTATGTCATCTGCCATTCAGCTCTGCTACATGGCCGCTGACAGCAGCCACAGACAGAGCCGCACGATCAGAATGAACTCGGGTGAACTTCACCCGACTTCATTGTCATCCCGCGGCTCTGTCTGTGTTGCGTCCTGATTAGCGGTCACCCGTGAAGGACTCACCAGTGACCGCTAAACTCCTGAGTAACTGAATTGAGCAGCCCCCTCTCTCATACTCACCGATCCCCGATCCCCGGCGCTGCACGGCGTTCACACTGCTCCGGCGGCTTTTACTATTTTGAAAAAGCCGGCCGCTCATTAAACAATCTCGTATTCCCTGCTTTCCCTGCCCACCGGTGCCTATGATTGGTTGCAGTGAGACACGCCCCCACGCTGAGTGACAGGTGTCACACTGCACCCAATCACAGCAGCCGGTGGGCGTGTCTATACTGTGCGGTGAAATATATAATTAAATAATTAAAAAAACTGGCGTGCAGTCCCCCCCAATTTTAATACCAGCCAGATAAAGCCATACGGCTGAAGGCTGGTATTCTCAGGATGGGGAGCCCCACGTTATGGGGAGCCCCCCAGCCTAACAATATCAGCCAACAGCCGCCCAGAATTGCCGCATACATTAGATGCGACAGTTCTGGGACTGTACCCGGCTCTTCCCGATTTGCCCTGGTGCGTTGGCAAATCAGGGTAATAAGGAGTTAATGGCAGCCCATAGCTGCCACTAAATCCTAAATTAATCATGTCAGGCGTCTCCACGAGATACCTTCCATGATTAATCTGTAAGTGACAGTAAATAAACACACCCACCCGAAAAAATCCTTTATTAGAAATAAAAAACATTAACAAATTCCCTCATCACCAATTTAATAAGCCCCAAAAAGCCCTCCATGTCCGGCGTAATTCAGGATGGTCCAGCGTCGCTTCCAGCTCTGCTGCATGAAGGTGACCGGAGCTGAAGAATACACCGGCGCTCCTGTCAGCTCCACGCAGCAACTGAGGTGAGTATCGCGATCAGCTGTGCTGTCACTGAGGTTACCCGGTGGCCGCCACTGGATCCAGCGGTGGCCGCGATTAACCTCAGTGACAGCACAGCTGATCGTGCGGCTCTCTTCATTTGCTGCGTGGAGCTGACAGGTGCGGCGGTGTCTTCTGCAGCTCCGGTCACCTTCATGCAGCAGAGCTGAAAGCGACGCTGGACCATCCTGATTTACGCCGGACATGGAGGGCTTTTTGGGGCTTATTACATTGGTGATAATGAGGGAATTTGTTAGTGTTTTTTATTTCTAATAAATGATTTTTTCAGATGTGTGTGTGTGTGTGTGTGCGTTTATTTACTGTAACTTACAGATTAATCATGGAAGGTGTCCCGGGGAGACGACTGACATGATTAATATAGGATTTAGTGGCAGCTATGGGCTGCCATTAACTCCTTATTACCCCGATTTGCTAATGCACCAGGGCAACTCGGGAAGACCCAGGTACAGTCCCAGAACTGTCGCATCTAATGTATGCGGCAATTCTGGGCAGCTGCTGGCTGATATTGTTAGGCTGGGGGGCTCCCCATAACGTGGAGCTCCCCATCCTGAGAATACCAGCCTTCAGCCGTATGGCTTTATCTGGCTGGTAATAAAATTGGGGGGGGACCGCACGCCTTTTTTTTAATCATTTAATTATTTATTTCACTGCACAGTATAGACACGCCCACCGGCTGCTGTGATTGGGTGCAGGGAGACACCTGTCACTCAGCGTGGGGGCGTGTCTCACTGCAACCAATCATAGGCGCCTGTGGGCGGGGAAAGCAGGGAATACGAGATTGTTTAATGAGCGGCCGGCTTTTTCAAAATAGTAAAAGCCGCCGGAGCAGTGTGAACGCCGTGCAGCTCCGCACCGGGGATCGGGGATCGGTGAGTATGAGAGAGGAGGGGAAAATGACCGACAGACTGTGAGAGAGGGACAGAGATAGTGACGACCGACAGAGAGAGAGAATAGAGACCGAGAGGGAGAGACCGACTGACAGAGAATAGGGATTGACAGACATTGTGAGACATCGCTCGTTTCCAGTGTTTTAGGAAACATGCGAGAAATGTATTTAGAAAATCGCATGTCACTAGGATGGTGAGTGCCGTCCCGTGACATCCGATTATTTACACGCTCCCATAGACTTGCATTGGAGAGACTCGCAGTAGAAACTCGCAAAAAAGCAGCATGCTCAGTCCGATTTGGACTGAGAATAAAATCGCAGATGCGAGCTGAATCATTGACTAACATGTGTCCGATTCCAATGCGAGTTTTTCTCATATTGCTCTACTGCGAGAAACTCGCAAGTGAGAAGCAGCCCTAATGGGAAAAATCTGCACAGAAACCTCAGCGTAGAAACAAGAGACAATGACATTGTGCGGATTTGAACCAGGAGCCGCAGTCTCCGCTGAGTAATAAAGCAGCAGGGTCCCCTGTGCTGTAACTGTAACGCTGCATTACTGACACAAGGAAAATACGGAGCACTAAAAACTCTTTAAGGCCATGCGCACTAGAAATTGTCTTTTTCTCAAGGAAAATCTGGGCATTCTTAAAGAATCTTGCACCTGCGGTAAAAAATGCACTAAAACCGTAACGAAATCCGCATGCGGATTTGCCGCGGATTTGCCGCAGTGACATGCACATTAATTCCGCAGGTATAAAAATACACAGTGTGCGCACAGCATTTTTTTTATACCCATAGGTTTTGCTGGAGAGTGACTGCAAAAATGTTAGACATATTTTCTGCGGCAAATCCGTGGTAAAATCCGCTGTAAATCTGCAGCGTGCGCACAGGGCCTTAAAGCTGAACGTGGTGACGTCGGGAGAGGCCCGTATGTGGAACTGTCCTCTGCCGCAGCTCTGCCATTCATTATCATTAGCTCCTGTCACATATTTTGTCTTTGCTCAGAACTCCGGATCGATATCTGCTGTTACACTACGGCTCCAATATAACATAAATATGTTCATCTGACAAGGTCGGGCAGCGTAAAATATGACGGCTCCGGACCCCGGACCCCACTATCTGAGAGCTGTTCCACAACACACATCATACAGTGCTGTGCAAATGTTCTAGGCAGGTGAGGAAACAATGGCGGAGAGTAAGGAGCTCCATACATAGATTGTTTATTTGTATCAATTAACAAAATACAAAGAGAATGAGGAAAAGATAAGTGTAAATCTCCTCAGCTCTCAGCTGTCGGGGACCTCCTCCCTCTTCTTTACACTGGATAGCTACGGATTTTTGAAGGAAAGTAACATGATGTGTCATCTGCTGCATCGTCTCACTGGCCACTAACGGTGTTCTCAGTGTCTTCCATATGTTGGTGCCTTCACTGCTGAAAAATCATGGCAGGTTCTTCTCCGTCATGTAAACTGATCGGCTCCAAATTTATTCTTCAGCTGGACAACGACCCCCAACATCCAGCCGATGTCAATAAAAACAAGGAGCCCTGAAGGTGCTGATCCCACAGAGCCCTGATCTCACATCATCCAGACTGGAATCAGGAGACAGAAGGATCCGCACAAGCCTCAGAGACAGAAGGATCCACACAAGCCTCAGAGACAGAAGGATCTGCACAAGCCTCAGAGACAGAAGGATCCGCACAAGCCTCAGAGACAGAAGGATCCGCACAAGCCTCAGAGACAGAAGGATCCGCACAAGCCTCAGAGACAGAAGGATCCGCACAAGCCTCAGAGACAGAGGGATCCTCACAAGCCTCAGAGACAGAAGGATCCACACAAGCCTCAGAGACAGAAGGATCCACACAAGCCTCAGAGACAGAAGGATCCACACAAGCCTCAGAGACAGAAGGATCCACACAAGCCTCAGAGACAGAAGGATCCACACAAGCCTCAGAGACAGAAGGATCCACACAAGCCTCAGAGACAGAAGGATCCTCACTAGCCTCAGAGACAGAAGGATCCACACAAGTCTCAGAGACAGAAGGATCCACACAAGTCTCAGAGACAGAAGGATCCACACAAGCCTCAGAGACAGAAGGATCCACACAAGCCTCAGAGACAGAAGGATCCACACAAGCCTCAGAGACAGAAGGATCCACACAAGCCTCAGAGACAGAAGGATCCACACAAGCCTCAGAGACAGAAGGATCCACATAAGCCTCAGAGACAGAAGGACCCACACAAGCCTCAGAGACAGAAGGACCCACACAAGCCTCAGAGACAGAAGATCCACGGTCCGGTCTCCAAGATTTAGAGCAATCTCCTTCTGAGCTCCTCCATAACCTGTGTACAAGAGGCCAAGAAGAAATGATAGAGGAGACGGGCGGTCACTGAATACTGAGGACGGAGGAAACGGGCGGTCACTGAATACCTAGGACGAAAGAGATGGGCGATCACTGAATACTGAGGACAGAGGAGACGGGCGGTCACTGAATACTGAGGATGAAGGAGATGGGCGATCACTGAATACTGATGATGGAGGAGACGGGCGGTCACTGAATACTGAGGACAGAGGAGACAGGCGGTCACTGAATACTGAGGACGGAGGAGACAGGTGGGCACTGAATACTGAGGATGGAGGAGACGGGCAGTCACTAAATACTGAGAATGGAGGAGACGGGCGGTCACTGAATACTGAGGATGGAGGAGACGGGCGGTCTCTGAATACTGAGGATAGAGGAGACGTGCGTTCACTGAATACTGAGGACGGAGGAGACGGGCGGTCACTGAATACTGAGGATGAAGGAGACGGGCGGTCGCTGAATACTGAGGATGGAGGAGACGGACGGTCTCTGAATACTGAGGATAGAGGAGACGTGCGGTCACTGAATACTGAGGACGGAGGAGACGGGCGGTCACTGAATACTGAGGATGGAGGAGACGGGCGGTCACTGAATACTGAGGACGGAGGAGACGGGCGGTCACTGAATACTGAGGACGAAGGAGACGAGCTGTCACTGAATACTGAAGATGGAGGAGACGGACGGTCACTGAATACTGAGGACGGAGGAGACGAGCGGTCACTGAACACTGAGGACGGAGGAGACGGGCGGTCACTGAATACTGAGGACGGAGGAGACGGGCGGTCACTGAATACTGAGGATGGAGGAGACGGGCGATCACTGAATACTGAGGATGGACGAGACGGGCGGTCACTGAATACTGAGGATGGAGGAGACGAGCGGTCACTGAATACTGAGTATGGAGGAGACGGGCGGTCACTGAATACTGAGGATGGAGGAGACGAGCGGTCACTGAATACTGAGGATGGAGGAGACGAGCGGTCACTGAATACTGAGGACGGAGGAGACGGGCGGTCACTGAATACTGAGGACGGAGGACACGGACGGTCACTGAATACTGAGTATGGAGGAGACGGGCGGTCACTGAATACTGAGGACGGAGGAGACGGGTGGTCACTGAATACTGAGGATGGAGGAGACGAGCGGTCACTGAATACTGAGGATGGAGGAGACGGGCGGTCACTGAATACTGAGGATGGAGGAGACGGGCGGTCACTGAATACTGAGGGAATTTACATTTTTGTTTAATTAATTTACTTTTTGTTTTGGTAACTTATAAAAATAAACTATTAACCCTTCTATTTTTGGACGTTTCTTACTCTGCAGCACTTTATCTTCACCTGCCTAAAGCCTTTGCACCGTGCAGAATATTCACAGCCCTTTGTTTACTTAAAAAAATCTGAAATAAGATATTGGAACCCCAATGTCAGTTTGTGTATACAGCTCCTATGCAAGCTGATGTGTCGTGTGCTGCCGTCATGTGGTTTTCTGCCTGCATGCTGGGAGTTGTAGTGGCAGCAGTTGTTGCGGCCCAGTTTGGGGGTCCCCGTGTTCTCGCTTTATATTCTTCCCCCTGACCGCGTGCCTTTGTCTTTGCAGTTAAGATCCCGCAGTGCTGCGTGGAGGAGACCTGGTGGCATTTCCTGCTCATCATCCTGGCAGCTGTCGTCCTCTTCATAGTGGTTATTATGTGTTACAAGGCAATAAAAAGGTAAGAGCCGGGCGTCCAAACACAGCGGGAGCCCCCTGAAGAAGGGAGCTCTTTATTTAGGTCAGCCATGTCAGGTCAACTGAATCCAGCTGTAATACCAGACAGCGCCTGAGGACTAGAGTGGCGCTGCTCCCATAATGTAGGATGGAAGATATAGGCCTGAAATGCAGTAGACTAATCCTTTATTTTCCCCAAAATGTGTTTAGGGTAAATTCTCAAGAATCTGCAATTACCAAAGGGATTGCTACAAATTAACAAATTGTGAAGGTTTGTGGCTCCGGCGGTGACGAGGCGTCCTGCGGCCGCGCTGATTGGGGCACTGCTGGCTGAATTAATTGCTTTTCTTTACCCCCTGCTCCTCGGCTGTTTCCATAATTATACAGTAAGGGGCAACTAATGAGGCGGCCGCTGATCTCCGGCAGAGAGGACGGCTGCACCGAATCCGCAGAGACTGCCAGAGAAGACGGTCACGTGTGAGAGCAGAAAGCAGGAAAACACAGAACACTACAACCCCCAGCATGGCTGACAATGCAACTATACACATAGGGTACTACAACCCCCAGCATGGCTGACAATGCTACTATACACATAGGGTACTACAACCCCCAGCATGGCTGACAATGCTACTATACACATAGGGTACTACAACCCCCAGCATGGCCGACAATGCTACTATACACATAGGGTACTACAACCCCCAGCATGGCCGACAATACTACTATACACACAGGGTACTATAACCCCCAGCATGGCCGACAATACTACTATACACACAGGGTACTATAACCCCCAGCATGGCCGACAATACTACTATACACACAGGGTACTATAACCCCCAGCATGGCTGACAATACTACTATACACATAGGGTACTACAACCCCCAGCATGGCCGACAATACTACTATACACATAGGGTACTACAACCCCCAGCATGGCTGACAATACTACTATACACATAGGGTACTACAACCCCCAGCATGGCCGACAATACTACTATACACATAGGGTACTACAACCCCCAGCATGGCCGACAATACTACTATACACATAGGGTACTACAACCCCCAGCATGGCTGACAATACTACTATACACATAGGGTACTACAACCCCCAGCATGGCTGTAATACTACTATACACATAGGGTACTACAACCCCCAGCATGGCCGACAATACTACTATACACAAAGGGTACTATAACCCCCAGCATGGCTGACAATACTACTATACACATAGGGTACTACAACCCCCAGCATGGCTGACAATGCTACTATACACATAGGGCACTACAACCCCCAGCATGGCCGACAATACTACTATACACACAGGGCACTACAACCCCCAGCATGGCCGACAATACTACTATACACATAGGGTACTACAACCCCCAGCATGGCTGACAATACTACTATTCACATAGGGTACTACAACCCCCAGCATGGCCTACAATACTACTATATACATAGGGTACTACAACCCCCAGCATGGCTGACAATACTACTACACACATAGGGTACTACAACCCCCAGCATGGCTGACAATACTACTATACACATAGGGTACTACAACCCCCAGCATGGCCGACAATACTACTATACACATAGGGTACTACAACCCCCAGCATGGCCGACAATACTACTGTACACATAGGGTACTACAACCCCCAGCATGGCTGACAATACTACTACACACATAGGGTACTACAACCCCCAGAATGGCCGACAATACTACTATACACATAGGGTACTACAACTGCCAGCATGGCCGACAATACTACTATACACATAGGGTACTACAACCCCCAGCATGGCCGACAATACTACTGTACACATAGGGTACTACAACCCCCAGCATGGCCGACAATACTACTACACACATAGGGTACTACAACCCCCAGCATGGCTGACAATGCTACTACACACATAGGGTACTACAACTCCCAGCATGGCCGACAATACTACTACACACATAGGGTACTACAACCCCCAGCATGGCTGACAATACTACTATACACACAGGGTACTACAACCCCCAGCATGGCTGTAATACTACTATACACATAGGGTACTACAACCCCCAGCATGGCTGACAATACTACTATACACATAGGGTACTACAACCCCCAGCATTGCCGACAATACTACTGTACACATAGGGTACTATAACCCCCAGCATGGCCGACAATACTACTATACACATAGGGTACTATAACCCCCAGCATGGCTGACAATACTACTATACACATAGGGTACTACAACCCCCAGCATGGCTGACAATGCTACTATACACATAGGGTACTACAACCCCCAGCATGGCTGACAATACTACTGTACACATAGGGTACTACAACCCCCAGCATGGCCGACAATACTACTACACACATAGGGTACTACAACCCCCAGCATGGCTGACAATGCTACTACACACATAGGGTACTACAACCCCCAGCATGGCCGACAATACTACTACACACATAGGGTACTACAACCCCCAGCATGGCTGACAATGCTACTATACACATAGGGTACTACAACCCCCAGCATGGCCGACAATACTACTATACACAGGGTACTACAACCCCCAGCATGGCTGTAATACTACTATACACATAGGGTACTACAACCCCCAGCATGGCCGACAATACTACTATACACACAGGGTACTACAACCCCCAGCATGGCTGACAATACTACTACACACATAGGGTACTACAACCCCCAGCATGGCTGACAATACTACTATACACATAGGGTACTACAACCCCCATCAAGACAAGACCCTATAAATGGCGATAACACAGTCCTACTATACTATACACACAGGGTACTACAACCCCCAACATGACATAACCCTCTAGAAATGGCGATAACACAATGCTATTACCCTGTAGACGTGGGGTACTACAACCCCCAACATGTCCACCTGCTGGACATGCCCATAATAGCCTTTTACTGTACTCAATATCCAGAACACTACAACTCCCAGCATGACCCGGCCACTGATCATCATACGTTATACACAGGAGACTACAACTCCCAGCATCACCCGGCCACTGATCATCATACTTTATACACAGGAGACTACAACTCCCAGCATGACCCGGCCACTGATCATCATACGTTATACACAGGAGACTACAACTCCCAGCATCACCCGGCCACTGATCATCATACGTTATACACAGGAGACTACAACTCCCAGCATCACCCGGCCACTGATCATCATACGTTATACACAGGAGACTACAACTCCCAGCATCACCCGGCCACTGATCATCATACGTTATACACAGGAGACTACAACTCCCAGCATCACCCGGCCACTGATCATCATACTTTATACACAGGAGACTACAACTCCCAGCATGACCCGGCCACTGAACATCATACTTTATACACAGGAGACTATAACTCCCAGCATGACCCGGCCACTGATCATCATACTTTATACACAGGAGACTACAACTCCCAGCATCACCCGGCCACTGATCATCATACTTTATACACAGGAGACTACAACTCCCAGCATGACCCGGCCACTGATCATCATACTTTATACACAGGAGACTACAACTCCCAGCATGACCCGGCCACTGATCATCATACTTTATACACAGGAGACTACAACTCCCAGCATGACCCGGCCACTGATCATCATACTTTATACACAGGAGACTACAACTCCCAGCATCACCCGGCCACTGATCATCATACTTTATACACAGGAGACTACAACTCCCAGCATGACCCGGCCACTGATCATCATACTTTATACACAGGAGACTACAACTCCCAGCATCACCCGGCCACTGATCATCATACTTTATACACAGGAGACTACAACTCCCAGCATGACCCGGCCACTGATCATCATACTTTATACAGAGGAGACTACAACTCCCAGCATCACCCGGCCACTGATCATCATACTTTATACACAGGAGACTACAACTCCCAGCATCACCCGGCCACTGATCATCATACTTTATACACAGGAGACTACAACTCCCAGCATGACCCGGCTACTGATCATCATACTTTACACACAGGAGACTACAACTCCCAGCATCACCCGGCCACTGATCATCATACTTTATACACAGGAGACTACAACTCCCAGCATGACCCGGCCACTGATCATCATACTTTATACACAGGAGACTACAACTCCCAGCATGACCCGGCCACTGATCATCATACTTTATACACAGGAGACTACAACTCCCAGCATCACCCGGCCACTGATCATCATACTTTATACACAGGAGACTACAACTCCCAGCATGACCCGGCCACTGATCATCATACTTTATACACAGGAGACTACAACTCCCAGCATCACCCGGCCACTGATCATCATACTTTATACAGAGGAGACTACAACTCCCAGCATCACCCGGCCACTGATCATCATACTTTATACACAGGAGACTACAACTCCCAGCATGACCCGGCCACTGATCATCATACTTTATACACAGGAGACTACAACTCCCAGCATCACCCGGCCACTGATCATCATACTTTATACACAGGAGACTACAACTCCAAGCATGACCCGGCCACTGATCATCATACTTTATACACAGGAGACTACAACTCCCAGCATCACCCGGCCACTGATCATCATACTTTATACACAGGAGACTACAACTCCCAGCATGACCCGGCCACTGATCATCATACTTTATACACAGGAGACTACAACTCCCAGCATCACCCGGCCACTGATCATCATACTTTATACACAGGAGACTACAACTCCCAGCATCACCCGGCCACTGATCATCATACTTTATACACAGGAGACTACAACTCCCAGCATCACCCGGCCACTGATCATCATACTTTATACACAGGAGACTACAACTCCCAGCATCACCCGGCCACTGATCATCATACTTTATACACAGGAGACTACAACTCCCAGCATCACCCGGCCACTGATCATCATACTTTATACACAGGAGACTACAACTCCCAGCATCACCCGGCCACTGATCATCATACTTTATACACAGGAGACTACAACTCCCAGCATCACCCGGCCACTGATCATCATACTTTGTACACAGGAGACTACAACTCCCAGCATCACCCGGCCACTGATCATCATACTTTATACACAGGAGACTACAACTCCCAGCATCACCCGGCCACTGATCATCATACTTTATACACAGGAGACTACAACCCCCAGCATCACCCGGCCACTGATCATCATACTTTATACACAGGAGACTACAACTCCCAGCATGACCCGGCCACTGATCATCATACTTTATACACAGGAGACTACAACTCCCAGCATGACCCGGCCACTGATCATCATACTTTATACACAGGAGACTACAACTCCCAGCATGACCCGGCCACTGATCATACTGTAACTATAACACAGTTCTATGATACTTTATACACAGGAGACTACAACTCCCAGCATGACCATAACACAATGCTACTACAGCAGTTTCCCAGTTCTCGTCTCCCTGGTCGTCTGTAGGATCAATCATTAGATCCTCCTCGTTATTGCAGTGACCTGCTCGCTGTTATCAGCCGTGTTCTCTCAGCTGCTGTCACTTTTTTGGATCCATCGCCAGAACTAAATAAAGAAACCCTGTAATGTTCCCATCTGGAGCGGCCGGAGTATTAATAGCAGGGTCACCCGTCTCCCCGCTGTGCGCTCCGTAATGAAGCGGCAGAACAGAAGCCGAGCGCCAATCCAATGTATACCGCACGGTGTAGAGTCCAACCTAGGACAGAACATTCTAGAATATCCTGTTAATCCAGCATACAAGGATTGTTACTTAATGAAAAAAAGTATCTGGATTATTGGATGAAAGATTATTATATATTTTTTGGAGTATTGGATGACAGATTATTATAGTTTTTGGATTATTAGATTACAGATTATTATATATTTTTTTGGAGTATTAGATGACAGATTATTACAGTTTTTTCATTATTGGATGACAGATTATTATAGTTTTTGGAGTATTGGATTATTATAGGTTTTGGATTATTAGATGACAGATTATTATATATTTTTTTGAGTATTGGATGACAGATTATTATAGTTTTTGGATTATAGGATGACAGATTATTACAGTTTTTGGATTATAGGATGACAGATTAGTTTTTGGATTATTAGATGTGATATTAGAGTTTGTGAATTATTGGATGACAGATTATTATAGTTTTTGGAGTATTGGATGACAGATTATTACAGTTTTTTCATTATTGGATGACAGATTATTACAGTTTTTGGATTATAGGATGACAGATTATTAGTTTTTTCATTATAGGATGACAGATTATTACAGTTTTTGGATTATAGGATGACAGATTATTACAGTTTTTTCATTATAGGATGACAGATTATTATACTTTTTGGATTAAAGGATAACAGATTACAGTTTTTGGATTACTAGATGTGATATTATTAGAGTTTGGGAGCTATTGGAGTTAATAGGCTTTTACTGTTTAGAGTGTATTAGTAGTTGGCCGTGGTGGACACCGCTGGCCGCTTTCGCCAACTTTTTGCGTTTCGCCCCAGTTGAGTTTTGTCTTGTTGGAGGCGGTGAGAGCCCCCCCTGGAGGGGTTTATGAATAGTCATGGGGGATTGTGTGACAGCTTCCCGCACTTCATGGCTGGATGCACAGAATCCGCAGGTTTATTGCAGCGCTGGGAATTGGCGAGGAGATGGGGAGAACATTGCAGGGACGGCGCAGGGCTTTATTGTGATTGATGAGAAGGCAGATGGCAGAAGATCATGAATAATAAATTATGATGAGGGTGGGAGAACCCAGAGTCTCTGAGGAGAGAGGAGCTCACACATTGGGATGCTGGGTGCACACCTACAGCCTTAAAGGGATTGTCCAGGATTACAAAAACAGCTCTGATATCTTCCAAAAAAAAGGGTTGTGGTTGAGCCCTGTTCACCTCAATGGGGCTGAGCAGCAACACAGCTCAGACAGACGGGAGGACTCCAGCGCGTCTTTCCAAGTCTGGACATCCCCTTTAAGGTACACTTCATCAGGGTGCAACAAGGGCCTCACAACCAGCCACTACCATTACTAGAAGGGTGCAATTGTGGGATGATAGGAGCTCTCATCGCTGTCAGTCTTGACATGGTGTCCAATGATGGCTTGCCACCTGAATTGTGATGTCACCAGATTTCCTATGATGTCATCGCCTTCAGACCTGTGCAACTAGACAGGTGTAACAAGGCCACGACGAGCCCTTTAATAGGTTTTCAGGATAATGTAAAATACAATGTACAAAAGAGTTGCAACTTTGTCATTTCATCATTTTCGACATCTCTGCTTGCTGTCAGTGAATGGGTCAATCTCTGTACACAGCTGATCTTTGTCCTTATGGTTGTGTCCAGTCTGAACTGTGAGCAAAACAGCACAAATGATAGTTTGCAACAATGTATCAGGCTCACGGAGCATTGTCTGCACTGGATACAATTGTATCCACTTCTCTGCTGCCACTAGTAGGGTTATGCAGGGTCCTATTAGACCTCCACATCCAGGTGTGGCCCGTCACCCTTTACTTATTGCCACTCTCCTCTTGTGAATTATGTCAAGGAGGAGTGCGGCCCCCCACTATTAAACTTGTGAGTGACCCCATAACAGAAGATTGACGGTTGTTGGGGGCTATCCTATATGGCAGAGTGGTTGTAAAGGTAATAACTCTCTCCCCCTGTCCCAAAGATTGCGTACGGTAAATAAGGCCATGTTTCATGACTGCGCTCCGTCCTCCTTTTTTATTAAGGCAGTTGATAATAAAAATGAATTAAGATTCCACCTTCCAGTGACATTTGCGCCGCGGTCCACACGGTGAACTCTGCAATAAAAGTGACACCTCGGCCTCTCCTATAAGTTATGGCCATAACGTACAGTCATATATAATCATTCTGTCCTCGCTGTATGAAATGCAGCTCTCTATGAACTGTCACAGCCAATCAGAACAGGCAGAGCTGCAGTGTAAAGTATGGGGGGGATGGCGCAGGAACCTCAGCCTTTTAGACAGGAGGTAGATTCTGGAATCTCTCTGGGTCTAAAAGACAATATTTCTATGGCCTCCGACACACATCCTTGCCACCGGTATGTGTTTGGTACGTTTTTGCCCGTACTGGCGGCACGGAGACACGTACACCAATGTTACCCTATGGTAACAGGCACACACACGTAAAGCCACACGGAACATGTGTCCGTGTCGTTTGTACGTGTGTGCGTTTGTCAACACGCTCAACATGTCCGTTTTTCTCCGGCATCACGCAGGCACGGACCCGCTAAAGTCAATGGGTCCATGTCTGCACACATGTGACACTTAGTATGTCCGTGTTCTACCCGTACCGTCCGTGTGCGTTTTTTTTGGTGAATTCTGGATGCGATGTCGGTCAATCTCCCTCTGTCGGTCGGTATTTTTCGCTGTCAGATGGTCGCTCTGTCTGTCTGTCTGTCCCTCTCTCTGTCCGTCGGTCAGACTCTCCCCCTCTTGCATACTCACTCACCGATCCCCGATCACGGGCGCGGCGCTGCACAGCTGTGAAAAACCTCCGCCGGCTTTTATTTTTTTGAAAATGCCGGCCGCTCATAATTCAATCTCGTATTCACTGCTTCCCCCGCCCACCGGCGCCTATGATTGGTTGCAGTCAGACCCGCCCCCACGCTGAGTCACAGCTGTCTCACTGCAACCAATCACAGCCGCCGGTGGGCGGGTCTATATCATGCAGTACAATAAATAAATAAATTTTAAAAAAACGACGTGCGGTCCCCCAAATTTTGATACCAGCCAGGGTAAAGCCACACAGCTGAAGGCTGGTATTCTCAGAATGCCGGGCTCCACGTTATGGGGAGCCACCCAGCCTAACAATATCAGCCAGCAGCTGCCCAGAATTGCCGCATCCTTTAGATGCGACATTTCCGGGACTCTACCCAGCTCATCCCGAATTGCCCTGGTGCGGTGGCAATCGAGGTAATAAGGGGTTAATCATGACAGGCGTCTCCCCGAGATACCTTCCATGGTTAACCTGTAAGTTAAAGAAAATAAACACACACATCCAAAAAATCCTTTATTTGGAATAATACACAAAACCAACCAACCTCTTTCACCACTTTATTAAGCCACAAATACCCATCCAGGTCCGGCGTAATCCACGGAGGTCCAACGATGCTATCAGCTCTGCTACATGAAGGTGACAGGAGCGGCCACATAACATGACCGCTCTCTGTCAGCTCCACGCAGCAACTGAGGTGAGACGCGCAATTAGTGATGACGTCACTCAGGTTACTCGCGGCCACCGCTGGAACCTCCAACTGTGACAGCAAGTTGCCCAAGTGACAGAAGTGAGTTAAGCGATCTGCAAAAAAGTCACTGGTGTGTTGTGGGCTCAGGTGGAGGACTCCAGCTAGCCGCGGGTAGCCTGAGTGACGGCAGCGATAATGACACCACTAACTTCAGTCACTCCGGGGATTATCGGTCACCGGTGAGTCCTTCACGGGTGACCGCTAATCAGTACGCCACACACAGACAGAGCCGTGGTATGACATGAAATGAGGTGAAGTTCATTCTCATCGCGCGTCGCTGTCTGTGTCAGCGGGTATGTAGCAATGACATTTTGCCACACACATGGATCATTTCAAACGGATAACACACGGACATCACATGTATGTATCTCACACATACACGGACATTCCACATGCACACACGGCGAGCATACACCATCACACGGATGTCACACGTACCGGAGAAACGCCCATTAAAAACGGAACACGGACCCGAAAAACGGAATGTGAGACACATACATTTTTTTGCCGAAGTGTAGCAGAGGCCTAGGTAGGGTGAAAGTGCAGCAGCAAAAACAAAAGGAACATTTTCAACTGGGTCAGGTTCTAATAGAGGTAAAATATATCTTTGTACCGTGTTAGCCAGTAGAGATAAAAAAAAAGTTTGTTTAAAAGAACTGAAGTCCTCAGTGGTTGATACCTTTTAATGGCTAACTGAAAAGATGGTGATAATAGCAGCTCCAGACTCCTCAGGTCTCTTCATCAGGCTCAGTATAACACAAAATCTGAAGTCACATATTTATTCACAACAGGACATAGAATAGTGCAGCAAAAAAAAAAAAAAAAGTTATATGAAACAGAACTCTCACTATGGCAGGGGGCAAACTGTTGTGGCCATAAATATTGCTGCAGTTCAGTGTGAAAGTTTTATTGTCCTCTGATGATCAGGTTCTAATAGACAATTCTGCTAAGCTGAAAATCATTAATCACAACTACACCCTTTTGGAGTAATGCTGCAGTTTAAAGCATGGGGAGCAAACATTTTTGAAAGACTGAGACAAAATTAGGATACATGTATAAAAAAAATAAAATAGCTGGTCATCACTCTGGGTGCAAGAGTCTGCAGTTACATTTGGGTCCTGGAGCCTAAGGGGACTACAAGGTCTATATGGCCCCCATGAGACCAATCCTATTAAAGACCTGTGAGAGTAGGGCCCATATGAGATTTTGCATCGGCCGTCAAGTGTAATGGCTGGTGTGCTGAGCTGCGGGCCGGTAGCGGGATTCGGTTACCCATACAATCGGCCGCAGTTTCCGCAGTCCTGATGTAATTGCAGGGAACAGCATAGAATTGATTTTTATTTTATTTTTTTCGCTTCCATTACGCTCTGCTAATTGCCGCTTCTCTCCGTGGGGAGATTTTAAGAGCTGTCTGATTATCAAATCCTCCCATTAATAAGCCGGTGCTGGATCTGTCATGTCACAGGTGAAAATGCAAACGTTTGTACGTCTGTTGCTGACAACCATTGTACCGTATCCCAACTTCTTATTATCCAGTCTGCAGACAATCGTGTTATTTCCTTCCATTACAGTCAGGATTTGAAAAGGTCTGCAGTCTCCATTTAAAAATATGTCAGTCTCATCTCCGCCATGATTGATGCGGTATAAATTGCGGCGGCGGCGTTTGCCTCGTGCGG